>NW_010539675.1:2703-23368 GCF_000687285.1 Phaethon lepturus | reverse complement strand
TCAAGCAATGTATAGAAAAGTGAAAACAACAGCAAAAATCTTCTTCTTCTAATTGAAAACACAGTACCAGTTAATGGTCTTTGAAGTGAGTGTGCGTGTGTGTTTTGTGGGGGAAGGGGAGGAACAGATCGCTGTAACCAACAACACCCCAAAGGACTATAAATCAAACAGCATACAGCTGTTGGTATCAAATATAACTCCTTTCGCACTACATCAAAAAGCTTTAATTAACAACTAATTTATTCAAGTGAAAAAAAAAAAATTCCCTTGCACCAAATAATTGTATTATAACTTGGGGACTAGGCTGTGTATTTTCCCCCTCTCGAAAGCATGACAGGAGAGGAAATTGAGCCTTTAGAGAACAGCTAAGTAGAAAAATGGATCAAACATTCCGAGGGCTTGTTGATTGGCTTTTTGAGTCAGCGGAGACCAAATCAGCCCATTTAATAAAAAAAGCCACACCGCAAAGCCTGTTTGCTCTAGGACCTACTTTTAATAAAAATGCTTCTAAAGACAAGCGGCATCGGCCGGCGCCGGGCACAGCGCGGAGAGGTGCTGCGCAAGCCTCCCCACGGGGTGCCATCCCTTCGGCCTCGGACAGGAGCCGGGGCGCAGGCTGCCACGCCAGCTTTCAGCCGCACGGAGCTTTTGGCAGACCCGCTGAACGCCCGCAGGACAGCCGACGGCCATCTCCGAACACACCAGCTTGGGAGCTAAACCGCAACTTGAACCCCAAATCGGGAAGGCCAGACTGGTAAATTCATTCCTTCCTTCTCCTGGTGCTGGGATGTGCGTGCCGGAGCAGCCCGGAGCTGCAGGCACCCAACGCTGCTGCTCCTCCCCAAGCCCAGAGCCCACACACAGGCATCCCGGTGCTCCACAACCAGGACGGCAACTGGAGCCGTGCGGCACAGCCTGGGTCCTGTCCTCGCCCGCTGCCAACCCCACCAAGGCAAGAACTGGAGGGGTGTTTCTTTTTTTTCTTTTTTGTTCCCCCCCCCCCTTTTTTTTCCCCCCCCCCCTCCAAAACTTTGCGCTAGCGACGACTAACTAATCTCTGGTGGGGGAAGGTAAGTGCCATTATCCTCCTCTAATGGCTAATGAAGCCGAAGCAGAGTAAGTAGTTTACTGGTTGTCTCGTCTTCAGGGCCCCATCATGCGTGTTTTACTGTTCCTCCGAGTGCAGTGAAGTTTCCCATTAATGCTGCCATTGATTACAGTGTACAATCTTCGGGGCAGGGACTGTGATTTTCTTTTCATTTGCTTAATGAAAAGCACACTGCCTTTTAATTCCTCTGGATTCGGTTGCCTGGGTATTCGGCGGGAGCTCCGACGTAAGCGCGGCGGGGTACAGCCGCGTGGCGATGCCGCGTGGTGCGCGTGGGCCGGCTGAGGCTCATGCAGAAGACCCAGGCTGCAGCTTCAGAGCCTTCCTCCCTACTCAACCCCTCCTCTGAATCCATGCCCGGGTAGCGCTGGTCCATCACCATGCACAACTAATGGGTTGGGACGTGAATAACTTTTTCGTAATAAAATAGCTTAAAGGAAGCACTGAGAATGCAAACATCAAACCGAACAAACAGCGCAACACATAAACACTGTCCAACCCAGAGGACAGTGCTAATGGCAAACTGGTTAACTGATTAGTTTAGGTATAAAATTATATAATTTGATACAGTGTTCTGTCCACACGTACCTGGCATCTAGCGATATATTGCACCGTAGGAATGATTTGAAAGGCAGGCAAGATTTACTTTGCTTCTGTGATAGCTTTATCCTGTTAGACCCCAAAAAATAATAATAGTATTCAATAAAATCACTATAATTTATAAAGAACGCTCCCAAAAGCTACAAAAGGGCTTAATATGTGATCAGCTTAAATCTTTTTGCTCTATTTCAAACATACAGGTTTATGCTAAAGTGCATTTGCTGTAGAGATTTCAGAGGTAACTTTCACACGTGACGCTGTTCAAGCTTTTAAATCACAATCTAAAGCTTTTACACATGTAAAACCCTGAAAAAGATCTATATTAGTGCTACAGGCAGACGCTGTTAAAAAGTCTTTCTTTGGTTAGTTTTATTTGGTGTCCCACAGCCTTGAACATCAAACCCCTGAGCAGGATAGCTTTACACACACAACGAAGTATCCTTGTCCTCACCTCCCTGCCATAAATAATTATGTCGTTAAAGACGTGAAACATGTTAGATAAGTTTCCCAGCCACTGAGAACAAGTTGCCAGTCGTTCCGATTGACCCACACTGGTTGTGTAAGAGAAAGGAAAACTGGAGAACACAGGGAGTCAAGGCTGCAGGGAGCGGATTGATTGGCGACCTGACGGTCAAGACACCCACCCAGGCTCAGGTCCTGTCCCTGCTTGTGACTACAAAGAGGAAAAACATTTCATCTCTTGAATTCTCATTTCTAAAATAAATATATCCATCTCCCTGTGAAATTCAATGGGCTGTGATGCTCAGGTTCCTTTGGGCATTACATATGATGAAAAAATTACAAATTTTCCAAGTACAAACTTCCTACTTGCTTCCATCAATGTTCAATTTAAGTCTAGTACGTAAAATCTGACAACTCTGTGCTGGTCTTAAGTATCTTTCATTGTTGACCATAAATTGTCTACCTCCTTATAAATCTAGTTAGGGAATATAAATACACTTGGGAAATGTCTCCTTGAAATTAAGTAAAAAATACATCACATAACAGGAAGACCCAAGCTAATACAAAACCTGCTGGTATATAGAAGATTTTTTTATTATTATTGTGGAAACTAAGTGCTAAATTCGTATTCCTCCTCATCTGGAGGATCCGCTACTCCCACCTGCTGATCCGCATGGGGCAAGTGGAGCTTCACCTCGCCCCATGCCCAAGAGGAGATGTGGAGAGGAGAGGGCATTGCGGGTGCTTTGAGCTAGAGACGCTCTAAGCACAGCAGCATCTTTCGTTTCTCAAGGCCCCTTTTGCATTTTGCACACACCTTCCGTTTCCTGTTTTCTCTCCCTCCTTCCCTTTCTTACCCCCCAAACAATAAAAGCTCAATGGGAATGCAAATGCAGCTCTCCGTTTAAAATCCCAGCCGAGAAGGCAGTGTGTCACCCATATTTATGAGCTCTAAATGGCTTTTATCAAAGTGAGGTCGCACTAAATCACCCCCAAGCTGTCATAAATACAAATGACTCGACATAGTCTGCAACAAGCCTTCGGGGGAAAATTATATGATCTGCTGTTGCAGTTATGCTATATCACACAGCGAGCTAATATATTTCCACTGGCAAGGTAACCTGATCCTTCAAAGGACACTAATAGGTGAAAGGGGGACGAGAGAAATAGTGAATCAAGTGGTGTGTGCCTGTGCCTGTGCACGCACGTACGCGCATGCACCTCCGAGCTAAAATCCAGGCTCCCCTCCTGAATGGAAGAAGTCCTCGTGGCTTGGAGTATGAGGTTTCCTTGGCTGCCTCAACAGAGCAGGGAAGCTGCCAGCCAAGAGAGAAAGATCCAGGGGCTCACCAGGGTATTTCCCATTTTAAAAATTCATGTGAAGGCATGAAAACTATTAAGATATGAACCAGAGCTATCCAGACTCCAAAGACTGGACCTCTTCCAAGAAAATTAAAGGAGCCACCCCTCCATCTCAGCTGGTGAAGGCCAGGATTATAGCAGAGTCTACCACAGGATAAAGAGGAAATCCTTATAAAGGGGGCATGAACTGGACAGTGGAAAAAAACAGCATGAGCACCTGAGAGAACATGCACTAGTCGTTTCTTTTCATTAACCTCCCTTCCATATATTAAGTGCTGCTTCTACGTTCACGTGTGCAGCATAGGAGCATACACATGTATAAAGAAGGAGGAATTCTGATAGGATACCATCTAATCCATAGACACTGGCAGTAATTTGGGAGAGCCTCCAGTGATGGACTTTAGGACAGCCCGTCGAGCACTGTCCCCACCCGGCTCTTTGCAGACAGCCTTGTAGGATTTGACGTGACAGTGTGGAGGCTCACGTTCAGCAGCTCTTCCTACGGTCACGCTATGCTGTTGCATCAGTTTACATAAAAAATAAGTCAACTCCAATCAGTGATAGTTCATTTTTTTATATCTGGGATGAAGACAGTGCCTTTGTCTGCTTGGCAAACGGTTACAATGATAAGTCAGTTTGGGTTTGCTATCTCTAATATAATAGAGGCAATATGCCAATTTTCAGCAATCCAGGTCGGATGCGGGCATTTATAATGGTACCCTTCTCGGAGAATGAGGTCTCTAACATTAAATTATGTATTTTAATTAAAAGCTGAACTTACAGAGCTTGAGCTACTAAACTTGATTTTCAGCTGCCGTGAGCCTGGTGGAAAGACCGTGGGCAGTGCTGCCGTTTTCTGTTGTTGAGCCTTTCACAATCAGTCTGCTCAGAAAACCTGCTCGCTTCAGAGCTGAAAAGACAGCCCAGTAAAAAGCACGTTTGAGTGGTTTACCAAAAGCTCACCGAAGAGGACGATAGGAGCAAAGCCATCAGGAATCTTCTGCTGAACTCGCCCTGCCGCGATGCATCGTACTGCTTCCCCGAGGTGGATCATCTCCTGCAAGCGTCAGGGGACAGGCAGACCTGCCTGGAGCTGGGGGATGAGGGTTATCAGCTCTGCCCTGCCTGCTGGAAAGCCTGCACTGTCAAGCCCAAGAAGTACGTAAGCGAAACACACTGCCTGAACCAGCTCATCGTGCTTCAGGAAGAACTCCACCAGCTTCCACAGCTGGTCTCTTGGCACGAGCTAGTACTGCTCAGCTTCACGGGTAGGGAAGCAAGAAAGACACAAAGTGTTCTTGCAAAACAATGAGGTAGTGGCAGGCTGACCTGTGCCGATGGGTCAAGCACAAGGCTCGCCATCTGAGAAACGGCACCTGGAAGCCGTCCAGCCGTCTGTCCGATGTGATTAAAAGCAAAATATGAAATGCTTCAGAAGAGGGAGAAATAGGATCGCAGGTCTGGGTTGCATAATATCATGCATTTGTGTAACCAGTCTAAACAGAGCGTGTGAGTCGACCAGATGTTTTTCATTTCGATGTACAGCACTGCGGAGCAAATCACAAACCAGCAAGCGCCAAACACAAGGGTGGCTTTGCCAGCGCTGTTGTAATCAGAGCTCGACAAAGGGCACTGTCAACCCCAGTCTCTGGGCAGGCAGGTCAACCTCCCGGCTGGTTAAAGAAGCCAGCTCGTTCTTTACGCTGAATACCTATATCTAAGCTAAATATCAGTGGTAGCTAGTACACATGGGGTTGGGGCATAGTCATTGAGTCAACCATCATCAGAAAAGAGTCAGCAGGGATGTCTATATAATTTGATCCGTTCTGGGACTGTGCCATAATGTAATACGTATTTATTTAGATAGAGCTGGATACTGACTTTATGAGACAAAAGTAGCCCATATGAAAACACGGAATAAAAATGAATGTACACCCTCATTTACGTTTATAGTACCATTCCAATTTGGAAACACACACCTCTACTCCAGGACCGATATTCTTCCACCTCTCCAGACAGAGGAAGTACATTGGGTCAACGCTCTGAAGGACTGACAAATTTTCTGTGCTAGGGGCCACTTTTATTCCCAGATGGGCATAGACCTATAATGAAATAGTAAGCCTTAGGCAGATGTAATCTGGATACAAGGTACTTACTTGGTGGATTGATTCACTGACCACCCAGAATTCTTTGGCACCAGATAAACAACACACTGTGCAACCTAACATAGCCTTGGGACACCAGTTGGTCATCTTTGCCTTAAACTTATATAGAGAAGAAGTAGTCACCACGCAGAAGTTGTACTGTTTTTACTATATGGATAGAATTATACTAAGATAAAAATGCTTCTAGAATGCTGTTATGTGAGAATGGGAAGAAATTGCCTTTAAAGACATCCTAATTCACACAATTGTGCAATCTAGATATTATATTACGTTGATAAAACATGGAGTGTTGTCCTGGCACAAAATGTATACTGGTCTATACAGACCAGCCCTCCAAATGTTACCTGTGAAAAACACTGTATGTCCTAGGTGCATTAAAACTTTGACATCAGGTGGCTAACATAAGTGATTTTTTAAAGCTAAGTTGCCTTTTCTGAATGTTCTTTTCTGTTTTTTCACTTCTTAAAATCTATAATATTGAAGTGAATATAAAGCCAAGTATGAAAGTGCCCGAAAGCCTGGATGCTGAAATCTTCTCCCAGGTCTGCAGCAGGTGGTACAGCAGAGCTGTGCAAGCCACAAGGTGCTTCCAAACTTTCATCTTGAACAGCTCCAACAGTGAGGGAGCAAGCTTTTCCTCATGTCCATTCAAAACAGAAGAAAACTCAAATTTTAAAATCTTGCTCACTGAGAGTGTGACAGCAGAGGGAACCAGACTCAGAGTCCTACCTCTATGCAAACTGGCAAGCACAACACCAAGGAGGGATGCTCAACTAATAAACTCGATGTGCAAGTGTCCACATCAAATACAAATTGTCCCTCACCAACCTGATTTTACCCACAAAATAATAAAACTTGTGAAATCTCATGGAACTGTTTTCATAACCTTTATGAAAGTGAAGTCAATGCTCCTAAAATCTCTCTCGCAATAGCTGTGAGAAACAGAGGACTCATTTGTCTCAGAGGAACAGTACAAGTTGGAACCTTCTTAAGTCCCAGTTTTCATGCAAAGGCTTCACTTAAGTGTTTTATCAACTTCTTTGACTCACACTTCTCCCAAGTTTTCCAGTCCAGCCCTTGGACTAGATTAGCTTTAAGTGTCCTTGCTTCCTGGGAGCAGAAGCAGCTTTTCCTACAACTTTTCCAGTTCACAACATTTAATAATTTAGATTGCATTTTTGGCCTTTTTTAACATTACTTATTGACATCTAGCCAATGTCTGGCTTGTCTGGATCCCAAAAATTCCCAATAGTACCACAGCGAAGGACTTCTTTTAAGTTCAGATTTTGTATTTTACAGCTCAGTTGCATTTCAGTTGTGCAAAACATGAACTAATTTGAATGCCTAATTGAACCTTTTGTTACCAAGCAAAGGTTATTACACTGAAGATAAATGAAACAACTGAGTTAATACACCTGCGCAAGACTCAGCATAGGCTAAGTGCAGTCAAAGTGTAAGTATTGCCTTCCACTACGTCATTTTTAAGCCACTGCAACCCAATACAAAATGATAATGACTGTTCCAGATGTGAACTCTGTTTGTTCATGGTTCTTTTTGCATCAAACCAGCACAACGAGCCGGTCAAAAGAGGTGATTATCCCGCTGTATTCAGCATTGGTGTGGCCTCACCTTGAATGCTATACTGTGTGCAGTTCTGGGCCCCACAGTTTAAGAAGGGTGTGGAGGTCCTTGAACGTGTCCAGAGGAGGGCAACAAAGCTGGTGAAAGGGCTGGAAGGAATGTCCTATGAGGAGCAGCTAAGGACTTTGGGCTTGTCTAGTTTGGAGAAAAGGAGGCTGAGGGGCCACCTCATTGCTCCCGACAGCCTCCTGAAGGAGGGGACGTGGAGAGCGAGGTGCTGATCTCTTGTGCCTGGTATCCAGTGATAGGACACATGGGAATGGTTCAAAGCTGCACCAGGTGAGGTACATACACTATACATGTACAACAGGGAACTGTTTAAAAAAATCCAGAAACTTGTCAAAGGAACACAAAAAAACGATGGCACAACCAGAGCAAGACTCATCCATAGAAAGGCTGCAAGGTGCTGCTTCAAGAGCACGAGACTTCGATTCTCTTTCAGGTGGGGTTGAAGAAACTGGGCTCATAACCATTGAGTTTGGAAGGGTATTCACAGGAATACCTTGAGACCATCTACCAGGGGTATACAAGATGCTATTCAGACCTTTTAGCAAATTCAGAGTAATTCACAGATTCATAGCTCTTAAGGCCAGCAGAGACCTGAGAGGATGGACAGACAAACTTTTTTGGATGAATCAGATATGAGTTACTGCTACCAATCCATGTCCAGCTGGCTCTTCTGGACAGGGATTGCTGCCGGCGCAGTTTTGCTGGCTGCCTTGTCATCTGAGTGGGTCCTAACCCACATGTGTTCTCCAACAGGGCTAGAGATCATTTGGATGAACAGTTAAACAGAGAGAGCCAAGGGATTGACATCCTGAAACTGCGGGGACTGAGAAGGCATGGGAACAAGTCGTCCAGAGCGCGACCTGCACATCCCAGGCCTGCTGCAGACAGAAAAATTTATCTGACCTTTTGTCTGGGTTATCCAAGCTAACCACACAATTTTGCCCATCTACACTCTGAATCATGCTCAGAAATTGCCTGGCTCGATGAATCTTTCAGAAGGTCACGCAACCTTGCCTGGAGACATCAGAAGATGGAGAGAGCCTACAATGAGTTTTGCTCAAACAATCGTATCGCCCTCACTGTTTCAAACGTGTTTACCAGCCCTGATGCAGCCTGCCTGGATATAACTTCTACCCGCTTTTGTACCTGTCTCTTCCAGGTAATATAGAAGAATACTCAAGAGACAACAAGCTGCGTCTCGCCGTCCAACAGAGAGGTCTCACTGCTACATGACAATGCCCTACAAGGAACAAATGCTTGAAATATCCAGCAGGAAAAAGGAGAAAAAAAAAAGATGATAGGAGACACACACACACACACACACACACACACACACGCTGCTGTTGCAGTCTCCCCCCACAGACCTCCTTTGTCCCCATAGCTGCCATCACCGCCCGTAGCCCGCGCTCCCCTCTGTCCTCCCGACCCCTCCTCTCCCTCCATTCATTCTTCCAGAATTTATCCCGCTTCTTTAACTCGGCATGTGTCTGGGCAGATGTCCAAAAAACCTCCCTTCAGAAACCGGGGATCGGGGGGGGGGGGAGGAAATTCCTCCAATTCAGCCCAGGCTCTTTTCCCCCAGCCCCGCTCCCCGCCTTCACTCTCCCTCTTTTTCTTTCTCCTTCTTCTCTTTTAACATGCTTCATGATTGATAACGCTCGCCGCTCCTCACCGCTGCCTGTTTGAGTCCTTTCTGCCCGGCGTCTGCAGCCCTGTAGCGCAACGAGCTATCCGTTTTTTCCTAGGCGATGGGATGTTGGGGACCCCCTTCGGTTCTTTTCACAAATTAAATAAATAAAAGGAAAGAGGAGAAAAGCACAAGGGAGTCTGGAAAGTTTTGCAGGGAGGGGAAGGGAGCAGCTCGGAAAAGCCCTTGATTAGGACAGGTCCAAAGCAAACAAACAAATTAAAAGCAACTCCTCTGCGTGCCCCGATTCTGTTTGCCATGAAAAAGTGAGTGGAAAGCTTTGTTCTGTGGTTTTGCATTTGGGGGGCCAAAGAGCAGGTTTGTGCATAACTTCTCATGACGCCGTCATGATGAATGAGTTTGTCGTCTTAAATTCACACCTTCTGGAGCCACTCATTTACTTGAAAATCTTGGACTTCATTTAAAAACAAATAAAACTCTATTTGTCTTTCCAACAGCGGAAAGAGGTTAGGCAACGTGAGTCCTAACACCTTATACTTCAGAATCAAAAAACATATCTAATTTCTATGCGTCATGTCATTGAGCATTATGTTCGTACATGTATGTAAGCATCCTGTTTTCATAGTTCTTGAAGTATACTCAGGTTGCCATGCTAATGTCTAGATTCTTTTTAGATGTTCACATTCACTTTATAATTTGTGATTCAGGCATTAAAACTGATTAAAACCCATTAAAACTGATGTTCAGGCTATGTTATTTTAGCACTGTCTGTAGTACATGTATAGCATATATGCACGATATACATGTACTACATGTAACAAACTCCTATTAAATTAGTGACTGAAAACTTGCGAATTGTTACTATTAGCATCTGAGAGCAGGGAGACCTCATGGCCTGTGCCAGGACCAGAGCATCACTGCACTGGGCAGCACGTGCTGAGACACAGAAGCTCCGATGAGGTTCCAGAAGGACAGGTGAAAAGGAAATTACCCCCATTTAACAGAGAGAGTCTGGAGTAGGACCAAATTTTGAAGAGAAGGGTTCATTTTATCTAACCTAGGCATCCAAGCGTCTACTGATTCCAGACTCCATCTATAGCTAACAAACCAGGATCTCCAGAAAGTTCTCTAAGAAAGACCTCAAGTGACTGTCTCAGATGTGACCTGACTCTAGGATATGCAAAGTTACATCATTTTTATCCAAACACCACCCAGAAAGTCGCTGGCAGAGCTGAGATTTCTTGTCCACGTATCTCATTCTTTAGTCCAATGCCCAGTGCCTTAACAAAGAGAGAAAAAAAAAATATCTATTTTTTCTTAGCAATGCTACCTGTCTTCTCAGTAACAGAAAAATTGCTCTTTCAAACCAGGAGAAACAGATAGCATAAACTCTTCATATTTTATTAATCAAGATACTGAGTTTTGAGGCTCTGCCTGAAAATGAAAAGGTAGGTTTCTATGACATGATAATTCAAAGTAAAATAAACACGTCACTGGCATTTAAAAGAAGTTACATTTAAACCTTAATAAGATGAAAACAAAGCATAATAATCAGCAAGCTGTATTTTTTGTCTCTTTTTTTTTAATCGAGGCAAAAGACCATCATGTCAATAACACCTGGGAAAACTCCGTGTTGAATATTTATTCCTTGTTAACTTGTAAGCTCTCGGCAGCCTTGCAGCAAGTGATCTCCCTCTCTTGGGCCTGAAGGATACTTGTCGTTGCTGTGTAGGTAGCAATCTATCTATCTGCTGCAAGCTACTGACTACCTCATCAGGATCCAGGGAAGATAAGTCCTCATTTATTTATCTGAAACAACTATAAAGTGCTATTGGGAGATTTCAGATGTATTTCCTTGTCAAATGTGTCCACACTGAAGGTCTCCTAACGCAAAGCTGGTAATTACCAGGGGTGAAATATCCAACACAAACATCCAACCTACCAATGCAGCACTCATCCAGCATCACTGAATGACATATTCTGTGAAAATAATAGCAATAATAATCCATTTTTCAAAGAAATTTCCTGACAGAAGGCTTGCTTCCCTTGGAGGCAAGTGTTAATGGTGTCCCACAAATCCAACATGACCTTCACAAATAATTCATTGGTATCTGAAGCCTGATCATTTAAAGACTGGCAAACTCAATTGTTTTCAGAGAAAATAGTTAGCTCTTGATTTCTGAGCTCTCCAAAGATCACTCAGAAGCCCGAGGTGAAGAAATTGTCATCAAACTCCCCAAAACATCACAGATACAGAACTGCTCATGTCCCATCTCAAAACATTGGCTGGTCTCAGCTGCCAATTAATATCACTTTTTTTGCTGCACCTACTGCTGTATTTATAATGTGGCCTTTCCAGTTTAAATACTGGAACATACTAGGTATGAAAAGTGAGACACAACCCTTTGCTGCCCCACCACCCGATGAAGCCTTCCCAGTGAGGATTGCCACCAGGCAGAGGCAGCTCTTGATCCTGGAAATATGGCCCAGAGCCAGCAGCCACTCATCCCCCTTCAAGCAATCCCACGGTGGGCTCAGCTGCAGGGATTTGAGCTCCCAGGGGTGCCAACGTGAGGAATTTGTCCCTGCTGGGTCCTGAACGGGCGGCTGCTAAATGGCAACCCTACACTTTGGGTTGAGAGGGGGAAACATCCCTGATCTGTTGGTGGTAGCAATGCTTATCTGGTATCCTCTTTCCAGACCTCTCATTGCTCTTGAATGTGAGGCCACTACAAACAATTTCAAGTCACATATTTGGAAGCAATACGGCTTTATAGTTTCCACAGATGTCTTTTTTTTTTTTTTTTTTCCACTTGAACACTATCTATTCAGGTATCTGTCAAAGTGCTCTTGTACTCCTGCAGACAGGCACCCTTTCATGGACCGAGCCTATCCTTGTAACCAATTCAACGTTTTCTTGGATGAGAGAGACAACCTTTGTGCACTGAGGTGGGAGAGATGTCCACTTTTTATTTAGCCAAGCACGCAGATAACTCCCCGTCTTTGACTTTGATTCAGATGCAAATCTTGCCGAAGTACCACTGGAGATGGTAAGCCAAGCTAACTCCAGCTAACACCTTCTCCCCTGTGCACCTCATCCTTGTCCCATTGGAAGGACCGTAAGGGTCACCCCAAAATCCCGCTGGCATTGCTCTGTTCTGCACACCCATGGCAGGAGGAGCTGCCCCGAGCCAGCAGCCAGGGGGCTGGGGGATGCTCCGTGGGGACATTTGGAGGGGTTTTGAAAGCGGTGTATGACCTCATTAGCCGCTGACTGTGCCCGAGCTATGGGGCATGACTCCTATAATTAATTTAGGTGCTGTTCTGTGAAGGTGCAGCTTTCTTCTTTCTGTCTCCCACAAGCGATCCTGGGTGCAAGGCTCTATAAACAGTGTATATGTAAACGTTCCTCTGAGCCACTGGTGGATGAAGGTGGAGAAGTGCCTGTAAACACATTGGAGTCAGTTCTCTTTCCTCTCCACATACTCATCCTACAGACAATCCCTCTTTGCATGTGAACCAAAATTTCCTTTTTTTTTTTTTTAACCTAGAATCATTGGAATCTCCCTCAGGAAAAAAAAAAAATAGGATGGTTTTATCAAAATCTATGCCCATAAAAACAACAGCAGGCTTTGCTCTGAATGGACCCAGTAGGTTTTAAACCATTTTGTAACCACTAGCGGCTGAGGACCCATAATGTCAATCTCATTTGTCATGCGTGCAGGAGGGAATAAATGCCCATTACCAATGATTTGTTTATGATTCCACAGAGAATGCAATCCGGTAAAAAAAAAAAGGGGGGTAGTAATTTCTTCCCATTTATTGAGTAGCTTGAAATACTTGGTTCTGAACAAAACGTAACTGGCCATTGATATGTGGCAGCAGAGCTATGAAGCAAAGGGAAGACAAGACAGCAGTGGGTTGGAAGGGTTTACATAAAGAGAACATGATGGGGCAGAAAGGAGACTATAACAAAAATGGCAACCAGAAAATCATATGAATAATTAGTAGCATGGCATCATCTGTAGGCTTTGCCCTGGTGTGCCAAGAGATCAGACTCCAAGCCCCATTAACTTCACACCTTTGGCTTCTGGTTGTATCCATGGTACAGGACACATTAAAATGGATACGAATATCTATAGCTACATCTGTATTTATATCTGTGTCTCTATAATCATATCTGTATCTAATTATATCTATACCTATATATATACCTGTCTATGTTTATCTCTATCTCAATCGCCATCTGTACCTCTACCTCTACTCTACCTCCATCTCCATCTCTATCTCCATCTCTATCCCTGTCTACTTTAGGACCATGATTTTCATATTAAAGTTCACGGAAGACAAACAGAAAATGGCTACCTGAAGGACAGAACAGAAAATTAAGAGGGGAAAAAATGTGATAAAAAGAGACAAATGAAAAATTAACCACCCCTGCATCTTCCTCTTCAAAACCAGCTTTTAAATGGTTGTTTATGACCAAAGTTGGTCTGCGTCCCACTGGCCCCGAGTTCGGTAAAAGCTCCTAGTTTTCCCTATGTAACATATGAATTTAACCTGAAGGGCAACATTATCATTTGACCCGTGAGAGTGTAAGCCCCAAAGATCATCAATTCCCTTAAATTGGTGGCCCAGCCACTCATTTAATGCCTCCCCGTCAGCTCGGAATAAGACTTACAGTTTGATAGGTCAAAGTGAAAAGGGGAGGACGGAAGGGGGGAAGAAGAAAAAAAAAAACAAACCAGACTGATTGCCACAGCTATAAAAAAGAAAAAAAAAGGAAACACTCCTCAGTGAAAGCATTGTCAAAAATATATATATGGGGAGGAGCAATTTTACAACCTCCTGTAACCCACTGGTCCTGAGGTATTGCCTTTCACCGTCTACGCAGGAACAGGCCTCCGAGAGGTTGTAAAAACACCATCTATTATTCCCAGAGACCGAGGCATCGTCTGGAGGGGCTTTCCCATGCTGAGAGGCTTTGCTCGCAGCATGGGCACCCACGCCCAGAGCAAAGCCTCAGATGGGGTGAGCGGGTCAGAGGAGAAGGGAATGGGGTGCTCATCCCCCTCCAGCTCCTGCCCTGGGGTCCCCGCAGAGCCCTCCAGCCCTCGCAGGGTGCTGGCAGGGTGCTTTGTGGATGCAGCTGCACGGGGCCTCACCCCTGCCTGCACCGCAGGGACGCAGGCAGCGATGGACAAAAAGGATGCACTCGGATGTAAAGTGCACCCCGGGATCTCCCTCACTTCCTCTCCATGACCATCGTCTTTGCCAGCCTCGTTTGTCCTTGCCCTGGTTCTCTCCCCATTTCTTAATGCTCTACTCTGAATTTCCCATTTTTTTTCCCTTCTTCTCCTCTCATACTAGTGATTTGTTTCCTGATTTTCTTTTTTTCTTTTTTTTTTTTTTTTTTAATCCTGCACTACCTGGCAGCAATAACCAGAGCAAGGGAAATTATTATGAAGTATGTTGAAGAAACACTCGGAAGTTGCAGTACCAATCAACCTGGTCAAACAGACAGTCAAAAACCAGTGAGGACACCAAATCTAGAAACCAAACCACATACTCCCCCCAAAAGATTAAATAATAAAAACCTGCTCACAGAGGAAGTTTTCTCTGCCAAGTACCCCAAGGAGGTGGAGGACAAGTGGGTCCTGCAGAAACCCAACCAGGGCAAGGTTGCATGAACACGCCTGCCTGCCTCCTGTCTCCCAGCCTATGGTCCTTCTCCCTCTACACAAGCACTGCAGGATGCTAGCAAACAGTTTTCACAACCACAAAGCTCACACTTCTGTTTTTGTGGGTTTTTTTTTTTTTAATCCAACATCATATTCTTGAGAAGAGCGAGGGTTTTACACACAGGATCTGGCTCTGGATGAGGGCCAAAGCAGGACACGTGGTCTCACCTGCACTCCCTGTATCCCATTTGGACCACGCTTTAGGTTCATCTTCACAGGTGTGTTTCTCACCTTAGTTTTCAGGCCCACAGACCCAGGTATGTGCACACCCACCGTACCATCCACACTGCTCAGTGTCTCCATTTTAATGGGTTTACTTCCAACATGAGAGACAATCCTCAACAGTCTCCTGGAAGTAAAGCATAACTGCCAGGGGTGGCAGCCCTCTTTCCCACCTCCCACTTGGTCCCACTTCTCCTTTTTCTTTCCAAAGATGTATAGCCAACCATGTCAAGGGTGAGAGCCCTCCTACTGTCTGACATCTCTTCTCATCCTGGTTGTAAGTTGAGACTTGGAGTTTTTTAAACATTATTATAAAATCCTCAAGCGGAGGTAGTCTGCAGGTGGGTGCAGCCTCCTACGGTCTCTGCGCCACTGCTGGGAGCCAGTCGAGGTCCCCAGTGAGTGACCCCACCAGCCCTTCCTCCTTGTAGATGAAGGGACCATGGCCATAGGATCTGAGATCAAGGACGGGGGCCCAGCAAGTGCCCCTGAGCCACCCCAGCTTTTCGGAAATATGATGGAAGCCAACAGCACTTGTCATTTGTTTTGTGTTTTGCTGGCATTCAGATGCCTCCAGCAGCACCGGTGTCTTCAGTTCCCCGGTCACTGGGGTGGGTTGAACCAGCTGGTCCTGTACCTCGGGGCAGAGGTGTGGGGAGAGGAGGGACTTGCCTCCCGCAAGCCCCGTTTACATGGTAATGAACACCTCTTAGCCATACCTACTGTAATAAGTATTATATTATCAAACAGGGCCTCAGCACTCTACCAGGCGTCCAAGTGTGACTAAGCATCCAGCCTTTTGCGACAGGAGATGGGTCAAATTTACAGCCTGTCCTCCCCGACCACAGCCAAGGCCTTGGGAGAAAAAAGCAGCTGCTCCTCCCTGGAGCACAGGGCACCCATTATTGTCTGTCCTGATCAACGGCCAGGTCCCCAGACAGAGGAAGCCCAGCGCAGCCCCTCGCGCAGCACCCCAGCCGCGCAGCACCCCAGCCACGCCGCACCTAGTCGACCATGGGTCCAGCACCGAGGAAGAGGTGGGGTGGGGAAGGGAGCATGAGAGACGGAGGTTGCCAAAGGCCCTGTGATGGAGAAGGGACAGTCTGCTGGCATCCCCCCAGACTCCTTTTCGGTGTCTGGTTTGTTGCCACTTGTCAAGAGAGGGAGCAAAAGGGTGCAGACTAAAAATATCTCTGAACTCACGCTTTTTCCAAAGTGCTGGTGATCTGGACACGCTGATACGGAGTGGGGCTGCAACAAGGTGCGCGAACCACGTGGCAGGATTGCTTTCCCTTTCCCCTCCCCTGGGGAAGTACGGCAAAGGACACGGCCCCATAGAGCCCAGGGCTGGAACAGACTGAGGGATGCCCTTGCCTTCCCTCTACGATACGTCCGTTATCATGCTGTATCTCACACGTCCTGCAAAGTGCTCTGCTCTGCACAAAGCCTGTATTCAGCATGAAATGATTTCATCACAGCTCCTTAATTTATTTGCTTAAGCAGCAGCTTTTGTCTTCTTCCTGTCTGAAGATCACAACACTACCCGGCAGTTTTCTTGTGCCATTTAATCCTAAATTTCTTGTCCACCATCAATCCTAAATTTGACCTCCACCGCGTGTGGCCAAATCTATTGAAACAGATTTGTAAAGTTAGATCAAATAATCAATTTATCAATACAGTCAGTATCTTTAAAATTCAAGCAGGGTATAAATACAGCAGCCAACAGACTACTTGCAAGCTATCTGCTCTGATTCTGATTATCTTTGACAAACGATCATGTAAAACCACCCAGAGAGCTTCTTCCTGAAGCTCTTTGTATACAAATCAGTATTTACAGCCAGTCGAGGCATCACCACCTACATATGATTACTTGCTGTCTTCCCTCAGCACATGAACTCAAGAACAGCCATTTACTCACATTCGCCTCTACAAAATACTCTAGTTCTAGGCCATTTTGAAACCAGTAGAGGATAATTGCTGAGCTAAAATTCAGAATTCATTAGTACATCTGAAACTCCTTCTCTCTCCAGCTCCTCCTATCTAGTCCAGCTCTACAAGGTGATGGTGACTGGGAACCATTCCCAGAAACGGAGACAAATCAAATCAGGGAAAACAAGCAAATGACCTGGGACAGTTGAAACATAAAATAATTTGACTCAAGGAACTCTTTCTGTTCCCTAAAAGAATTAAATCTCAAGGCACAGAAGTCCTTTCCACTGTAATTTTCCAGCTCGAACCATAGTGAATGAAGCATGGGGAGGCAATCAAAAGAAAAATAGAGCACGCTAAGTATACAAGTCTAAGCATCTACCCTTGCATCCCAGAGGAAAAAAAAGGACTAAAGAAACCTTCTCAAAGGCAACTATAAATGCCTAATACAATGAAAAAGATAGAATTTTATGGGCCCAATTACACAACTGTGGAGCCAAGTGCATGCACAACTCCCATTTCTGAACACAAAAAAACCTCTCTGCCAGTAAAATCCATCTGTTTACTGATATACATTGCGTTGTCCAGCCTTTTCTGGATTGTCCACTTGTTAAGCAGTTCTGTACAGTACTCTTCACGTTTTCACTCCGCCCAGTAGTAACCCACAACTGTGGTATAAAAATGTGGCATGCACTGAAATATCCAAGTAAATCTTTTCACTGTATATAGTCATATGGAACAGTTTGACTGTGATCCTACTCTTACAAAAGAAGCCACACTGGATATCTGAAAGCACAGAGAGGCAATATGGCAGTATATTATTATTATTACTATTGTTATTGTTATTACTATTATTATATATCGTGTTCATTTCCTTTCTTATCATTGACAAGATCACAAAATCACAAGTTAGTTTATTGACACTGTCATTGGATCCAACATATTAGGATATGATCCCAACAATCCCACACAAAGAGGAACCACAGATCTTGATTTAGGGAAATACTTTCCAGCTTGGGCCCATCTCAGAAACTTCTGTGTCTAATTAGGCATCCTTCATATATAATTGCAGGTCCACCAGCACAGTAACCAGGACTGGGATTGCTTTCCACTACAGCAGCAGCCTCTCGTGTGTGATGAAACCCACCCAAGTGCCCCACGCCTGCTGTTGGAGATGCCCCCAAGCAAGGACAATTTTTGAGAAGGCAGGAATTGATGAACACCTTAAAGGGAAGGATCAGAGCCTGAATCATCCAATCTGCAGCTCTCTGCTTAGCTGTTGACTCTGGAAATCTCTCTTTTCTCAAGGTGGGTGCGACCCCAGGCAGGTACACTCACACAACCAAGACCGCACTGGTCGTGGTTGCCCTATTAATGAGGAAAGCAGCAGGGGTTTTCTTGCAGAAGATTTTGCAGGGACAACTTTGCTTCAGAGCAACCATTTGCCTCCCAACAGCTTGCCAAGTAAAACACTGTCAAAGTTGGACGGCCACTATATATGATCACCCACCTCCCTTTTTAGCTAATGGGGTGATACACAGCCTCCGGTGCCTACCAAAGGGCATTCAGCTTAGACAACACTAACGTGTAAAAACGTCTGCAGACTGACTATATGAATGGCAATATACATTTTTAATTTGAATAATACGCAGTGTTTACCATAATTAGACAGCACATTAACATGATTAAACCAGCACTGCGGATCAGAGCGGCGAGGCACCCGACTCAAGTCTGAAGCCTTTATTGCCGGGAGAAGCGTGTTGTGCTTGTCCGTTGAGCGACTGGTTGCCCTGCCCTTTTGCAGCATGAGTTTGAAGCTGTCATTGCAGGGGGCAAAATTTTCCTTGACAGGCAAACAAATCCATTAACATGTTAACAGGTTTTGCGTGTACGTGTGGAAAATATTAAGGATGCCAACACAACGGCACAGTTAGGAGGATAATATTCCGTCTAAGACAACAAAATGCTCAAGTTTTACTACGGGAGAGCAGACGACGTGCTTTTACCTATCCTGAAAGGCAGGAAAGGAATTGATTTTCAATAGTGATTAAAATAACAGAACGAGGAATCAGCAGAAATCACTGCTATTTATAGCTGCTAGCCTGTTGATCTCTAACTTTAGCATCCGTCAAATGGCTGCGATTATATTGCTGTGTATGATTGCTTTGTGTATATCCTCCAAGTACTCCAAATCACAGTCTGCTCTCCTACTCGTCGCTGGGAGCTTTGCCATTGATTTTAATCAGGCCAGAACTTCACCCTTGTTTCAGCCAGCAGAAATCCTGGCACCAGACCTTTTCTCTGGAGCAAGCCAAACGTGATGGAGAGAGGAAATGATGGCAAATGGACACAAAGGCTGCCCACACATTTAAAAGTGGGAGCATCCAGTTGTGGAGCTTTGGTGGGGTAGGGGGGGGTCTGCTGCATTTATTTAATTCTGAGCGTTGGAGGAACATCAGCATGGATTTCTTTAGAAAGATAGTAACTGGGCGCATAGGAAAGAAAAAATAATAATAAAACATTAAGTAAAAATGGGTGGTGATCCACAATCCCTTCGTGTTCATACTTTTACTTGCAATATTTGGTTTCTCCCTGTACATCAGATAAGCACCCTTACTTTTATTCATGAAGGAATTCGTCAACAAGAGCTATTCCAAAACACAGCAGCTGCAGAGCATTAAGGGTGCTCTAACTATTAAGGGGCATCTGGAACATCTCAAAATTAGTATTGCATCAGTCCACAGGCCACAGATATTTCCATACAACGGGCACACTTCAATTCATTCCAGCTTTAGCTGTGTTTCAGCAGTGTGCCCAGCGCTTAAGACTGGGAAAGCCCTCGTGAGCCGCACCAGTTTCACGATTGTCAGGGAATGATTTGCAGCATATAAGCTGCAAAGCTAAGTGGAGCAACCCACAACACAGCAGTAAGATCAGATCTTAATTTTCACAAATGCTTTGCTTACGACACAGGTGCCTAAAGTAAAAAAAAAAAGTCTTTTTGAGCAAGATGTGGTAAAAACTTGCAGGGCATCTTACAGTGTGTGTGCTCCGAATTCCTAAAGCAGGCACAAGGTAGGACTGAGATGCAGGATACAAGCAGAATGAACACGGTGACAGCTGCAGCTATTGTGTTATTCCCTGACATCTTGGTCCCGTTCAGCTTAGTTTAACAGTGGGGTCATCTGAGGAGCGGATTAGTGGAAAGGGAAGATAAAGAGAGGATGAGGTGATGGCGAACAGACAGCACTAAACCGCAAGAGCATCCTGCTGACACCAGCGGTGCCCACGGGTCCCTCCTCAAGCCACTTCCTTGTTCCTCTTCTTCCAGCATAGGGTCTGTAGCCAAATCATCCCCCCGTTTTTCTTTCCAAAACGGCACATGGCCTAGGGCTGGGGAAGCTGGCGCGAATGTATACGGGGAGGAAAAGAGAAAGCATGCGCGTGCGTTGTTGGACATAGCAGAGGGTGTAACCATGAGGTTTATATACAGTTGTTGCTGTGCTGAAGAGTGTCGATGCAAGTTAAAAAGCCTCTATTGGATAATTTTGCCCAAGGGTTTTGAAGGAGAAAAAGAAGAGCGGGATATCCAGGAGTGTCTTCCATCATCCTGCTCCCACTGCCAGCGGACACCGGAGCTTCACCGCCGCCACCAGCAGCGACAGACAATATCGAGCCCTTCTGGAAACCTCACTCCATGTATACAGAAAAAACCTTAGAAGAGCAGAATAAAGAAACTCTTAGTGGTTTATTTCTGCTTTAAACCCTCTCCGGCATT
>NW_010539675.1:0-2672 GCF_000687285.1 Phaethon lepturus | reverse complement strand
GGCATTCCTAGAAACCCAAACGTAACCCTTTCACTGAATTTCAAGAGGATACGAGAGCCGAGCTCTGCTGGTCTCTTTTGAAGCCCTTTGATAACAAGGATGGTAAGAGCAACATAAGAGAGATGGGAAAAGAAATACAGATTACAGGATAAGCATAACTTCTGCGAGGAAAGGACTCTCTGTACCACTTTCTCACGTCTCAGGACACCTGACAAGACCAAGCGAAAAAATGCTCTGTATCGAGTAACAAATCCAAACTTTTCATCTCTGGTTTTCTCCAATTCCGTGTCTAACTAGTGTTTTCCTTTCTTCCAGGAGGGGAAAAAAAAAATCCGATCCTGAGGTTATCTGGGTGTTCCTACAATATACTGGGTTAGGGCAAGCAAGGGTCAGTCCTGATGGAGCCTGGCGCTTGCAAGGGCCAAATAATTTCGGCAGGAGCTGAAGGTGCTGGGTACCCTGTGCTCAGTGTGGTGGATGCTCTCAAGCCTCAGAGGACTCGCTCAGAGACCGCGGGACTCGAAGAGACCTCCCCGGCGCGGTGCAGGGCTCTCTCACTCCTGGCAGTCTGACGGGAGAGTCACAGCGGGGCTTCCCCGAGGCCAACTTCAGCGCTTGGAGGAGGAAGAAGGGTGGATTTTTGCCTCTGAACCGAACGGCTCCAACTCTACTTTTGGCGGTTCAAAGCGTGCCTTGCTGCAGCTGACTGTGCAGATACGAAAAAATTGAGTTAAGGAGTGAAAGTGGCTTCGCTTGCGAGGCTCAGCCGGGGGTCCAGCCTTCGCGGTGGAGCTGGCAGTAATGCTCTGCTGAGGCCACAGTGAAGGACAGCGCAGCGGCTCGCAGGCGTGAAGCTCCTAGTCCCGCTCCGGGGCACTGAAGTCACATTAACGGATAGTAACGCTGCTGGAGAAGCCTCACGTGGAATCAGACGTGTCTCCCTACCCTTGTAAAACTCATCACAGAGAGAGGAGATGTTCCCAATGGGATCGGAAGTGCCACTGGGACTTGGGGCCATCAATCTTTGCTCTCGGCACGATACCAGTGTCCAAGAGACAACAATGTCCCTTCCCGTCCACGCGCTCCCCACCCCACGGAGTGATGCCATTGCTTAAAGACTGGCTCAGGCCAGCACCACATTTACAGCCCAGGGTGGCTCGAGACACACTAGGATATATATTCCAGGTTTGTCCCCCAGGCCTCTGAAGTATAGATCATTTTTAGAGTGGCTAAGGGTTGTGACCTATCTCCTGGACTATAAATCTAAGAGGACAATGTACTTGCTCTGCTTCGCGCCTCATACTCTGAACCAAAAAATTATTGTCCAAAGACTGAGCGGGGAGGGAATGTGCACGTTTTCTCTGTAAGCAAAGAGAAGCAGGTACCAAAAGTGTACAATCTGCAATGCTTAGAGCATCGTAAAAGAGCTCTGCTAGGAAGTTACCACACGGAGTAACACAGGCCGTCTTTTCCCACGTAGCCAGGGTTTGACTGTGTGTACGCTCAGTGAGCGTGGAAGGATGAGAGATAAGAGAGAAAGCAAAGGTACAATATTCTAGACTTCTCACAGATTACAAAGGTGAAAGTAAATAGAGTCCTAGAACTGGGATCCTTCTCTGCCTTGTGTTACTGAAGGGTTCATTATGACCCCAAAGTCTTTAAATGTTTTTTCATAAAAGATATTGGTTTGTGTACGTATGACTAGATGATTCTCTGTGGCTTACTTGTGCTCTGCAGAAAGTTAGCATGGAGGATGGGAAGAATTCGTGCCTTAACGGTTCGTGCGTCCATAAATCACCTGGGACACCACACAGGTCCTGTGTGTGCACATGAGCTAGATTTAAATCCGCAGGAGCGCTCAGCAACAAGGGGATGTGTGCGCTCCTTCCTCCCGAAGAATCACAAATCTGGCGCGTTTGGACTATCAAGCTTGCTTTACTTCAAAACTGTCACATCCTATAATACAAGAGCCTTGGGCTTTCCTTCCCAGGAAGGAAAATAAAAAAGGCTGTCTGAACATCTGGGTACCTTGGGCATTGCCTTCGGCATCCCCGTGGCTTGCCAAGCCTTCAGAGCTCCTTAACGCTGAGATGCGCTGTAACCCCGCGATGCTCCTCCACGGAGCCCGTCAGGATGAGCGCGTCCCTTTCAACGCCGGTACTCGCCCGGCTTAAAAACAGCCGTCAAGGATGGGAAGGCAAAAGAAAAAAGATTCAAATCCAATTACCTCGAAAGGCTTCATCCTCATTCACAGTAAGAGAAACAACAGGCTCCTGCTCAGCTTTTTCAGCTCCACAGAATCAAGATAATGCCTCAGAGGTGGTCACTCCCCCTCCACGAAGGGGAGCAGAGCGACAGACCCTCTTACTGAGGGCACAGGCGTGGCACGTGTGGACCATCTTTCTTTGGTCCAGGCTGGGAAAGGGCTTTTGAAGAATGCTGCTGGAAATGCAGATTTTGTCTTCAGAAGCACAACTCGGGGCGGTGGGGTGGGGCACGTAAGAAAGTGCAACTGAGGAGGAGTGCGTGAGGAAGAGGGGTGGGGGACAGCAATAGGGGAAGGCTGGGGCAACATGTCTGAAGCACAAACATTCCTCGCAGCTTTGAGCGTGAACTCCTGGGATCAGCCCTTCACCGGGTGCAAACCGACGCAGCGCTGCTGACGTCGGGGA
>NW_010539674.1:54485-60319 GCF_000687285.1 Phaethon lepturus | reverse complement strand
GGCCGCGCCTCCCTGCGCCCTCCTTGGCTCCCCGGAGGGAGGCAGACCCCATTTACATCAGGTGGAGTATGTCAGGTGTAAAGGTATAGTAAAGTCGTGGTATCTCAGGATAGGAAGGAATTTCAACGCCTACTGTATTTCCTCTCTCGTTGCGTCTTGGTGAAAATTTGAAAGACACGTGGACCCGCTGGAGCCAGTTGGTGTTTATCTACTGGTCATCCTCCACTTCGGAAAGAAGCCTTTGTTGGAAAATCCATGTGTCTGGAACCAGCTGTAGCCTGAGATGGTGGGTTGTTGTCACTTTGTGTGTTGAAAACCTGCGAGTCTGGAAGGGTTGCTTTTTAGACGGGCACCCCAAGCTCAGGTGCAGAAGGAGACTCGGCAGTGCTGCAGGAGGGGTGCAGGGAGGGCGGGCGAGAGCGGGGCTGTTCCCGCTGGCGAGTGGAGTGGGCAGCTTTGGGCAGCTCCCTGGGTGCAGGCAGCCCAGGGCTGCAGGGGCCTCGACTGGTTGCTCGGCACCACCAGTTTATTGGTAACAGGCGTCACTTTAAAAGTTTGCTGCCTGTTTTGAGTTAATTAAAACTTTGCAGCTAGAGGCCTTTCAGCTTTCAGATGTTTATTTGTGGAGACCACAGGGCTGGCACTCAAACTAGACCTGAGTCTGAATGAGAAGTGTTCTATTGTAATCATTATACTTAAAAGTTTAAAAAAGAGACCAGGTAGCTTTATCTTATGGTGGCAGATGTGAAACATACTTTAATTTTGTGCGCTGAATTATTCAGATCACTGTGGACATGCCTGTGTGCTATCCATCTACAAGTTGCCACCCTCCTTTCTCTTCCCTCTCCCTTTGTTGATTTTTTTTTTAATGTAGGTTTTCTTGCAGACTATTTCCTGAACCAGGGAGGTTTAGGGCACATTACTTTTCATTTCTATTTAGCTTCCACCAATAAAAGGGAATAATTAGTATTCCTTATAATACGGTCTCTTGTCCACTGTAAATTAAATCAGAAGCGTCAGCTCATTTTGCACAGGCAACTGAACAGCCGTTCTGCATTATTATATTAGCAGAAACAGTATTTTCGTGATACATTTGAGCATAAGCATACATTTGGGCGCTTACAGAAATCTGAATTTTGACCAGTGCTAACTGTGATAACCAAAATCTTACTGAAATTATGGGGCATCTTCATAGGCTGCTGGTGTTAAAGCTTCAGCTAAGTGTTGAATTTGGGGGTGGACTGATCATAACAGATAATTAAAGTGATGCTAAAGTATTGATGGCAAGAGATGCCGCAGAGGTTTTAGAGACAGATGCTCTCAAGACCACAGCAGCAGAGTTGGAAAATCCATGTGTCTTGTGTGCCTGTGCTACCTATCTGTGTGCCTGTCCCCTCAAAAAAGGAGCTTGTCCCCTAGATTGAGCCCATCGGAACAGAAGCAGTTTTTCTTTCCCCTGATCCGTTCTATACTTGGTGGGGGGAAAGGTGTGGTTTCCATTTAAAATCAGGAAGGCATGTGTGTCTCTCACTTCTCATTATATAATCTCATACGTGCTCTGCCTACAGTCTCAATTTTTAAAAGAGAATATGCTCAAGTGTGTTCATGCTTTTGTAAAAAATGTTTCAATTTCCAGCTAGGGGAAATCTATTCTAAGGTATCTTATGGTGTTTCCATTAGTTAGTTCAGAGCTAGAAAAATGCTGCAAAAGTTATATACAATGTATGAATATATAACGTAAAAATTGGAATTACCAAAGACTGTAGACACCACGTCCCAAGCCAGACCAGAAGTTTTTTGTAACACAGTGTTATCCATTTGGCAATTATCAGTCGAAAATCTTTCACAAACGCAACTGCTATGGGCAGTAGGCAGCATCGTGACATGGGGAGGTCCCCGCCATGTGGCCTACCTGCACTCAAAGGGGGATGTCCCGGAGTGTGCAGGGCTTGGGGCTGCACCGAGGCTGGGCTGGAGTGCTCTCCAGCCTCCTGGTTATCAAGGACCCTCTAAGATACAGGTACTGTCTTGTACCTTAAATGACATCTTTGCTTTGCTTTCTTAGGTAAAAAGATCACAAAGAAAACAAGCGAAAAAATCCTTTTGTTATAGATCTGCTGGTCAATAATTCCCCATTTCTGCTCTTTCAGCTGATAAACCCTGTTCACTGCTCTGTGCTCTTCATTGATTTTTCTCGACATCTGTGGCTGAGCTTAAAACACTCTTGCCATGTAGTGGGTGTTTGTCCGGCCCCACAGTCTTGGTGGCCAAGTGCAGGTTGTGTGAGAGCCCTGCGCACACAGGTTTTTCTGAGGACAGCTGCTGCAGAAAAGCAGTGCTGGCCACCGGATTCCCTGGGGACTTGGGGGCCCTGGGCCACAGTGTGGAGGGCAGGACATGCCTCCCTCCCTTCTTCTGTGAGACTCCTGCTTAGTTGTTTTCAAACATCTTTTTTTTTTTCCCCCAACATAAAGACTCCCAATCTACTTCCCCTCTCCCCCCCGGATGCAAATTGTTTCATACCTCTACTCACCGTTTCCTCTCATCTCCATGTTTTTTTTTTTTACAGGGAGTCACAGAATCACAGAATGGTTTGGGTTGGAAGGGACCTTAAAAGGTCATCTCATCCAACTCCCCTGCCATGGGCAAGGACATTTTTCACTAGATCAGGTTGCTCAAAGCTCCATCCAACCTGACCTTAAACACTTCCAGGGATGGCGTATCCACAAGTTCTCCACTATTTCAGTGTCTCACCACTATAGTCGTAAAAAAAGGTCTTCCACTTGTCCAGCCTAAACCTACCCTCTCTCAGTTTAAACCCATTGCCCCTTGTCCTGTTACTACAGGCCTTGGTAAAAAGTCTCTCTCCGTCTTTGAGTGAAAGGTTATTCCATAATCCAAAATGTCCTTTTCATTAGCACTCGGATTTCTTCCCTCACCCACTGCTGGAGCTGAGGAGGGGCAGCAACGATGGGGGGAGCACCACAACCACAGTTGGTCTTTTCCTGAAATAGATCCTTCGGGGAAAAACACTTTATTTATCTTTGTTGTTAGCCCCCAGAGGACTGGCAGGTTGCTGTGGGAAGAGAAAATATGGAAGGAAAAGGAGAAATTTTTTTAAGAGTGGCCTTGGAAGGGTTTAAGGGGAGCACGAGAAACAAGGCAGCAAGCTCTTGTTCTATATATTTTAGGTACCATGGATGAGCCCATGCAGAAGTTGCACTGAATGGGCTGAGTTGTTGAATGCTGACTCAGCTTTATCAGCATCTTTACAAGTATGCTTTCGAGGTGAAGCATCCCCTTATGAGTTCTGTTCCTAATGGCAGGTACTGTTACTAAATGGGAGCTTGCTAACTTTCCAAAGCACAGCTTAGTCCACAGTCTTGGTATTTGAACTTGTGAAAAATCCTAGTGTTTTCCATTCATAACTTTTTGCCTGTATTTCCCTTCCCCTTACAAACTCTTGCGTGTATTACTTTTGATTCAGTTGTGTTTCTTTTCCAAAAGTGCCTAACAAATAAATGGACCAACGACAAGCAATTTATCCAACCTTCATCCAGAGTTCAGAGTATAAAGCAGGGAGTTTATTTAAAACTCTGTGCTGCAGATAATTGTCCGGACAACTGTGATTCTGAGCCTTACACCTTGAAACATGCGATCTACTCATATATTCAAAATTAACAAACCCATTTATAATACTCGTGCTCCTGGTGAATAAGCTGTAGACTAAATATGATTTTAATAATATAGTGAATTAAATGTGAATAAGAGTAATTTGTGCTAATCATAGAAAGTTCATGAATAGAAAGAAGCAAAGTTGTCCACTTATTCACTGCAAGTTAGTTGCCTCACTCTCATGCTAATTAAGTTCAGTGCTTTGAATAAGTAGTTCTAAGTTGCTTCATTACCTAGCGAAGTGCAGCTCTGACCCGACTGGGCCACCTGAGCCACAGCATGTGACAGAGGTTCATCATCTGATAGTGCAGGCTCCAGCGTACTTCCTCTTCTCTGAATAAATCTCTGCCTGATTACTGCAATTCACAGCAGGTACTTTATAACAAACTCAAATATCCTTCCAAATATGTGACTGGAAGAAGAGAGAGGACTTTTACAATGCATGGCGCTCTGTGGTTTAGAAAAAACCACCACTGTTTTATTTCCCAGTTTACATTTCCTAGATAATGAAAATGAGCTCTACCTTCATTTTTGCATAATTACATTATTTTTTTCAGAGAGTATTATTTCTCGTTTCTTTTACCGTTGCTTTGTATTTGCTTACTTTGGTTTCAAGAATGATCTTGCGTGTTCTTGACGAGAAGTTACTGGCTTAATTTTTGTTGTGTCTCTTATAAGCCTCTCCCATTCATGGGTAGGGACCCCAGCAGGTATTAATGCCCTATCGCCTTTCCCTCCTAGTTGCTTTCCTAGTCCCTGCAGCTTACCCTTACTGTTTTCTAGAGGTAACTTATTTTGCCCATCTGCCATTTTTTCAGAAATCAGCAAGATGTTTGGAGCTCTTTTCTAGACACCGAGGAAGTAATTGGTTTTCTGTGACACTGGTCCTGTCAACATTACTAGTGATAATGTAGATTTATTAGCACAATGTCATCTGTGTGCCTAGGCAGACAATAAAATTCAAGTTCCCATTCCTAAGATGAACGAAGCCAGTCTTTCTGATACAATATTGCCTCAAATTTGTTTGACTTCTGGAGTCAAATTTTTTGTGGGAATTTGTTTTGGGTTTTGGTTTTGTTTTTGTTTATGATGCATTATTCTTAAATGACCTTGTTTCAGGTTTATTTGTAGAGCTTCTGACCATTTTAAGCTGTCATAAGTCTGTTAACAATTTTGTTGCACCCAAGTTGCAGATTGAATACTCACCAGTTTGATATGCTCAAAATGTTGCTGTGGGTGGAAGGAACAGAGCTGCTGTGTGAACCTAGCATGTTTTGTTAGTCTAATTAAAATCTTGGCAGTCTAATCAAAGAATTGTTAGTCCAGTTACAATACTATTGACAGTGATCATATTATATACAGTTAATACGTATACAGCACCTTTCCAGTATCCACCTCTCTCTCTGGTGTTAGCTTGCATTTCCACGCCCTCTCTGGGTCTCAAGGTGGAAGGTTTCAGGCTGGGGAGGGGGCATGCAGGGTGCCACACCTCACCACCCTCACCCCCGCTCCCCGAGTCCTTTCTACAAGGAGTGTGATGTTGATGTTAATGGTTTCTTCTTCCTCGCTCCGGGACGCGCATGAGGCCACTTTGACACGTGTGCTGTCACACTCTACACCTTGCTCTGTAATCCCATGTCACACCTGCATTTGCTCTATGTAATATGTTTTTGGGTTTTTTTAGAAATATGCTGGATATGCTCTTTATTACCCTTAAAACTGGCTTTGCCCAGGCTGCACATCTCTGATGAGGAGTGGCTACTACTGCAGAGGGATTTATAGCCCAGGGGCTACGAGGGTCACCCTGTGCCCATGGTCTCAGGCCAAAGATGGTTCATTTTACACACAGCCATGCCTTGTTTTTACAGTCCACCCGTTAAATAAGTGCATATAGCAATAGGCTCAGGCCCTGGGGAGCGCCCCGGGGGGTGCTCCTCCTGAGACCCTGCCTCCAACACCGGCCACACAGCCTTCAGTCCCCATCCTGCCTTCACAAAGCCTCTGAAGTCTTCTAGGAGTCTTTATTGTAAAGAAACGAATTCTGGGAGAGCGAGCCGGGAGCTGCCTGTGCAAGGAGGCTGGTGGGCAGCTGGGCATGCGCACCTCCACCTTCGCCACAGCCGGTCCCCGCGCGATTAAATCACCCTGGTAAATCACCC
>NW_010539674.1:0-54454 GCF_000687285.1 Phaethon lepturus | reverse complement strand
GAGCGTCTCTGACAGCATAGCTGAGCGTAGCGCCTCTTATTATTATTCTTTCAAGCCCCGGGCCTGCTTTTGAATGGTTTTGATTTTGTCTGTTGCCTTTTTACGTGCATTTTTAAGTTCCATTAGTGTGGGCTCCCCTGGCTCTCGCCGTACATTTGTAAACCGATATTCCAGGGCAGTCTCTGTGTGTGTATGAGTATGGGGGAGCCGGGAAAGGGGGGGGCCCTCCCTTTTTTTACTACCTCCACATCCTATCAAAGAGGCAGTTTACATTTGATAGAAGGCTTGATGGTCTTTGGCATCTTATATGTGTTCGTACCGTCATCCAGCATGCTTTTTTAATTTTTTTTTTTATTTTATTTTAGACTTACATTATTTCTATGGTCTGTAATAAATTTCTACATTTTTTATTCTCTCTGGAGCTTGGAGGAATTTTTAAACTCTCAGTTAATAAAAAACCCCTGCTGAAAAGAGACACCTCTCTTAAAAATTGGCTGAAAAATACTTTTTTCACAGTTATTGAATCCCTTGTCCTGTTTTTCTCAAGGATGCATCCCTTTCATCGAAGTTTTTATACTGCATTTGAATGAACTGGCTGCTTTTTGTACATAAGAGGATGTATTTTTGGCAATGCTTTAATTTTGAGGGAGTTATTTTTAAAAGATGCCTTTAAGACACCAAAGGTTTACAGCTGTTTTCTAAGAAGTTTGTTATGAAAACAAATTGTTAGGACAGACTTTCTGCAGAATGGATCAGGCAAGTGAAACCAGACTTACTGCATGACAACCTCGGCCTCTCTTGAACTTGAAACTTAGGATATTTTTGGTGGAGCCCATAAATCTTTACCTTACAATGGCAGGCTATTTATTTTTAAATAGCGGAGGTGAGGCTGAAGGAGAAAGCAGTTTAAGGACAGAGAAAGAGAGATAATCTATAAGGGCATATGCACAAGCGACGAAAGGCACACAAAACACTAATGTGGTTTTTACAGCGCGCTAATAGCTTAACCCTCATCTGACACTCTTTACTGAGCCCCAAAAGCACCCCTGAGTAAGATAACACCATTTTCTGGGTTAAGGCAGAAGAGCTCCCTCACACTAGGGTGTCCACATGAGGAGTGTGTCTGAAGTAATTACTGAGCAGTAATTTCAAATGCAGCCTTACTTTGCACAGTCCCCCGTGCAAACAACCACCAAGGTAACTGAACAGGCCATGGGATTCACTTGGAAGATAAGGACACAGCCGTCATCTCAGGCTGCCGTGAGAATATCCTAATGATACCCATGCATAGGAAAACAGCATTGAAGGGATTTAATTTTGAGATAGCTGCCGGGAAGAGCTTAGCACAAGAGCATACATTGCAATTAATAACTTTCAAGCAATTGTGTATGTTTATAACATATCCTGTCATCAAATTACGGGTAGTAATCTGCTCGTAATTCCCTGGAGGGCTCCATCAGTGAAATTTTGTGAGCTCTGAGGTCTAATAGTCTAGGAATGATGTAGGGGACAGGCAAAGTATTCCTGTAGTAATTCTATCATGCCTCCTCAATGTTTTCTTCTGTAGCAAGAGATTAGCTATTGTGCAATAATTGATAAAGTTGATTATGTCAAGAGATATTTCCTCAGCAAGGATTAGACACAGACAATTCAAAGATTGATAGATTAGCAGTTTCCCTAGAAAAGAAATTAAGAATTGTCACCACAAGGAGCACATACAATGGTTCATGACTTGCATTATCCATCACTGAGTTGTGACTGGGCTGATGGCTGTGCATTAAGAAGCTCCAAGCTGCTTTTTGCAGTTTGTCAACATGGAAGGAGACGTGCTTATCCCTTAGAGGAGTAAGCACTGGAATATTTTTGTGAACTGTAGCTATGTAGCAGACTACAGTAGACTTATGTTTTCCCGTATTCCTAGATACTTTTAAACTAAGGTACCTCGAAGCCCATTCCAGCACCAGGTATAGCAATTTTCCTATTTCTGTCAAGCTCCATATTACAATGTTAATGAACATCTACTGTTTTCTCCCCCATTTCATGTCTATATATCCACTCTAAAATAATACTATAGTTCTGTAAGTTTGCATGTGTATATATATTTGTATATTTGTGTATACACCCACGTATGTATATTGGTTTTACTGTTCAGCGTGGGTTTTTTAATCAATCTGTAGGGATGGTTATTTCTGATGGGTTATTATTTCCTTCTGCTTTCTCCCATTCTCTCTGTTTCTAAAGAAGCTCTTGAGAGAAGGGAAAGGCACACAGTTTTAAATAAAATAAAATATCTTTTTATTGCTGTTCCTCTGGTAATGGATGTTTGGAAATGCAATTAACCTTTCGTTCTCCCATGCAATGTATTGAATTCCATAGAGATGTGTACCTATTTGATGTATGTTTTGGGACTTCAGACAACTCCATTTCTCTGTATGCTTGCAGGTAGGAAGAAAGGAGAAGAAATTGAAATGTTATGTTACTAAACAAGATATTTTGATATAATGACTACGTAAATAGTAAATATTTCTGAAGTAATATTTGTGGAAACAACAAACACAACTTGAGAACTGGGAAGCAAAGGCTGGTATCCTCTTTTAATCCATGAATTCTCTGAAGTGAAGACCAGTTTTTTGATTCCTTGCAAGATTTTGGAAAAATTAGAGAGTCCTCTGTCTTACATATCTCCCTAGTGTTAGCATCTATCTTTTCTCCTGAATGTAAAGGTATGAACCCAATATTCAAAATCAGCTACAGTTTTGTCAACACCACATCGTGTAGTGATGACTATTTTGTTATGCTTTACAGAATTGTATCTTTGTGTTTCTTGTAAAACTGTGGAAAAGGTAAACTAATTTTATAACACCTTTTTTTTAACAGACAGTTGTCTTTTCTTGCTCATGCTGTCATCAGTGGCAGTCACTTATTAATACATCCAGTTGCTTAACTTGAAACAGGAAAATCTCTTAGACCATGAAAAAAATCCAGAAAGTAAAAATGCCACAGAAGCCTTCTATTGATAGGTATAAAAACAACATACTGTTTTTCCTCTCACAACTGAAATGAAACACTGCCTCCACACTGAGACTTTGAGTGCTGATCTTCAGCTGTGAGCATTTTCCCAGCTAAATTATAAACCCCTGAAAGCAGCATATATAGTAAAAAGGTACAAAGGTCTTTAATTTTTTGTCATGCAAACATTGCTGTACTAAAACACACAGCACTACTGAATTCAGAGGTGGCTGTAACTACAAAAGATGAGAATAATACCGGTGATTTAACCTGTGTTGCACTGTTCCCATCAAAGCTTACCAGCAGCACTTTGCCTGAGAGGCCCTGGGGCAGAGGAAATAAAGAAACGACTGTGTCCGTGGGGGAGAAAAGAGCTGGTATGATGTCTGCAGAGTGTTACTCCATGCTTGAAGTGGGGCACAGGTAGGTGATGTGTCCATCTTTAAGAAATTACCGAGCATCTGAGAGGAGTGTCTGAGGAGATGTGCTGCCCACACCAAATTTCTGCTGGTGCCGGTGAGTGGGCTGCAGACAGGCTGAGCTCCCAGGGTAGGTCACCAGCAGCTGGGTGACATGAGCTTTTGGCATCCACAACATCCGGTAGCAGAGTCCCATAATTTAGCTACGTGTAGTGTGAAGAGATACTTCTTTTGCTTGTTTTGAACCAGCCCCTTGCTGATTTTCGTTCATTTTTCATCTCTTTTGTACCCAGCTCTTGTGCTGAGAGACACTGAAAAATTTTCTCTGTTCATCTTCTCTAAAGCTTGATGATTTAGTACACCTCAGTTATGTTCAGCTGCAGTCTTTCCTTTTCCAGGTAACAAGTTCATACAAAATATCCTGCTGGGTTAGACCAACGGTGCATCCCGCCCAAGATTATTTCTCAAGCAAATGGCAACAGGAGATGTTAGGCAGGGAGACCACATGAGCCTGGCCACTGTCTAAGGTCCATTTTCTCATCTTCACCCAGCATCTGGAATTACTGTATTAAAAATACCAGAGGTTACATTCTGGCCCTATTCCTTTTGGTACATATTTTTAGACGCCTTGCCCATGAATTTATCTAACCCTATTCTAAACCACCTGGCAAACATCTGTCTCCTTAACCTCCTTGGGCATAAGGATCCAGAAGCTGGTAGCCCACTGAGTGAAGAAACATTTTCTTACTGTCTTTTGGACCAATCGGCATTATATACCCCTAGTTGTTGTGTTGCAAGATTGGGTAGATAACTTCCATATGCAGCTTGTTCGCCCCCTTCATGCTTTTCAAGTCTCAGTCCTGAGCCACCTTCTCTACAAACTGAAGTGTCTCAGCTCTCTGAGTCTCTGCATGAAAGGCAGCAGCTCCAGCACCTTGATTGTTTCCAGTTGCTCTTCTCTAAATCTGCTGTATCCTCCTGGAGACCAGAACTACACGCAGCCCTCCGGGTATGGACACACCACAGGCTTCTGTAGCAGCGAAGCAAATGCCTCTGATTTGCTCCCAGCACACGTGGGGATCCCTGGCATTGGGTCAGCTCTTTTTGTCCATTCTGCACATTGAGCCAATAATTTTGGATAACTGTCAGCAATGATGCCAGGACTTCTTCCTGGGCTTGTACCTGCTTATTTGGGCCTCAACTCCTCTCTGGCATGGTTTAGATGAATAGTCCCTCTATATGTAATGCTGTGCTTATTGCTTGGTTGTGTGCATCCCCTGGGCAATCTCTTCCTGTTTGTCAGGTTCAGAGGATCTAACTTGCGTGCTCATTCACACTCCCCTCACGCTACCTTGAAGATTCTTCTTGAGTCATTCTTTATATGGAAGCCATTCCTCCCTAGCTTTCAATCATTTCTGTTGTACTTACTCTTCCTGCTATATCGTTGTAGTGATAGGGGAAGTAAAACAGCCCACGGTATTCAAGGTATGAACATCTGAAGACTTTAAATAATACCATAATGATATTTTGTATGGTGCTCTCTATTTCTGTCATAGTAATGGCCAGTATTTGATTTGCTTTTTGACAGCTCCTAAGATGGAGTTGATATTTTCATAGACCTTTTATAACTCCAAGATCTCTTTCCTGAGTGATAATAACTAGTTCAGAACCCATGCTGAGTACGTAAAGTTGAGATTTCTTTTTCTCCACATATTCTCGATATTGAATTTCATCTGTCTTTTTTATTGCCTAGTTGACACTCTGTGACTCTTCTTCATCTCTCTGCAGCCGACTTTCATTTTTATTTCCCTGAATACCTTAGGACTATTGTGAATCTTGAAAGTTGCCTCCTTCTTTTAGATCCATGTAATGATGTTAATGTATTTTATATTTTGACCAGCCCTGGCACTGATCTCTGTGAAACTTGGCTGGTGACATACACATTTGAGAAAGCTGAATGCTTTTGTCACTTCTTCCCTTTTGTCTTTAAATGATTTGTTTCTTTGTTTGTGAAAGTGGATCGTTTATCCCATGACATCTTTGTTTCTTTAAGGTCTTTAATGAGGAGCGGTATTGAAAATGTTTTAAATTGCATAGATTTGGTTTCTCTTGACTTTATGTTCACTGATTCCTTCAAAGAACCCTACCAGATGCATGAAGTTTGGTTTCCCCCTGTAAAATCCATTTCCCCACTACTTCATATCTGTGTCTGTTAATTTTATTCTTATTATAATTTCTGAAAATTAAACTGCTACCATGATCAGACATACTGGTTTTTAGTTCCAGAAGAAGTTTTGTGTTTTTTTTTTTTTAAATGAGCATTGCATTTGTCACCTTTCATCCAACTGTTTTTGAAACAGTTTTACACAGTAACTGAAGTACTTATTGTGGATTTGGTGTATTTTGTACTTGAAATTTGTATCATCATAAAACCATTTCAAGTCTGTTTGTACATTTTGGATTAAAAAATATTTCTTTCACTTGTATCGGTAGCCTTGGTAGACTTTGATGCATCTATATTCTGGTCAAGGAGAACTTTATGAGAAGAACAATATGGGTATATTTATCAAACTGGGGAAAAAAGTCACTGGGATGATTGCAGAGTGACAGAGTACTTTGATGTGAAATATTTTTTCTGTTTTTAAAAAGAGGAAAAAGTCATTCTTTGTGCTGTACTGGTAGGGAATAAATCAGGTGTTTAAACACAGGCCTAGAACTACTGGCTTGGGCTGGTGGTTCTCACCCAGGGTCTATGGAAGACCTGCGCCTTTCAGGAGAAGCAAGTATAGGCCGTGCAAATTACCATGAAGCACCTAATATAGTATTGGATAAACGAAGTTCAAACATCTGCAGCACTCATGAAAAGTCTACAGAAGTTGTAACCAATTCTTTGCTCTTCAAATCCCTGTGCTGGTGTTGTCCTCCATATGGGACATGTTGCTCTATCTGCCATGGATTGATTAATTTTAGAGAATTTTAAATTTAGCCCACTTTCTCCCCTGTTAATATACCAACAAGTTTTACTTGTGTAACATGCATAATCCATGATTTACTGCAGAAAAATAGGTTGAGGTGCATTTTGCTCATATGAAAGTAGGCACTCGGGCTGTATGTAAGAGAATCTATAACAGAAAAGACTGCAAAAAAATTCTGTTTTCCATATTAATAATAAAACTCCCCCAGTTCTGATCTAAATTATATTATAATTATATTATTAAACTTACATGAAATGTTTTTAGAGGAAGCAGTTGTTTACACACAGCACACAATCCTTTTGGACTTTTGTCAACCCTCAGGTCTAATCACATAAGCATCTGTACACATATTGCATAACCAACTAACATGCTCAAAAAAACTCACTCTGTAATTTAAGGTGCACTGATGAAATTAAATGTTTTAAAACAATTGAGACAATAGACTTTTTCAGGTTTTGAAACGCCTTAATTTGATCTCCTCCATGTCATTATAATAATTAGGTGCCATTTGTTTGCTGCGGTTTATCATTAATGATTAAAAAAAAAAATAATTGTTTAGTAAATTTTCCCATCATCTCGTCTTTTTCTGTCTTACAGAACATCACTGAATTCAGTGAATTTTACGCACCTTATCTCATTGCCATCAGAGTGTATATCTTCACTGGAATATATTTAGTATGATTAAAACCATCAGGCAGCATGAACGTGCACTGTACGTACGTCCCTTATAACTTTCAGTTTGTTTTCTTTCCTATGTTCAGTTCAGTCACAGGTAACTTCAGCTGGCATAGGTTCACTGAAACTAGGCAAATTAGTGAGTAGCGGGCTGCACTGACTTCCCCGTCTTCTAACAACACATGCATGCCTTCAAGTAGTATTTACGTGTGTCTCCAGAAAAACTACATGGATATTAAAATGATTTATGCAGTGATAATGACTCTTACAAATTTCAGTCTGTAGGTGACTTAGAGTCCTGAACCCATCATTTTAATCCTCTTTCCTCTACTCTGACGACTAATTTATTAGCCATGGATCTACTTTGAAAATCCTGAAAAATGCACAAACTATTCTGTACTTCTCTCTGAAATAAATTACCTTTTTAAGATTTATTTTTTTTAGCAAGAGTTTGCCATTCTGTTATTTTGCCTAACAGGATGGGTAACTTGCCCAATAAAAACTAATAAATTGGAAAGAAAAGTAAATTTTTCTTTTTCTTTTCTACTAGATGGGAGAAAATTATGCATGCTTTCCACTTAGAGGTCAGGCACTACCTAAACTACTTGACAAAGCCTGTTATTTAACCAAAGCACTTTAGTTCACCAGCGTAATTCATCAGGAATTGAGTATCACATATTTGGGTGATAAGATAGAGTGCCTCCTCTACATCATGGAAAACATTACAGAACACATAGATTGATAGACAGACAGACAGATAGATATGCCAGTCTTTTGAAAGGCCACTGAGTACCTGCTATTGCCAAACTGGAAATGAAGTGCACTTCTTATTTATTTAGTAGTAGATAGAAAGATGGTAGGAAGGCAGAAGGACTTTACATGCAGAAAAAAAGACAGACTTTTTTTCAAGTTTTGAACTTTTCAGGTATGTTAGAATTACTAATTAAACGTCGCACTAAGGAAATATAATAGCAGATCTTTGGTGTTACTGATCTAATCACATTAAAATACTATGAGCACTCTGCATATTAAATGTGTCATCTCCTTAATCTTATAATTCTGTGGATACTATGTATTTGAATTTACCTGAGATTGGAACTGATTTCTTTTAGGCCTAATGGATGACTTCATTTTTAGACATGTGCTTTTAACCCTGCCAGAATACAAGAGAGAAAAACATCAATATGATTGAATTTAGGAAGGAATTTCCCGATCAAACCAGATTCTGTCGTAACACAATAATCTTGAGCCCTTTTTCAAAAATAATTTATATTTCTATAGAGTCAATTACCTCTTTTTAGTGAAAAAATTTCCTAGCGATAGTATTAGTAAGAATTTACAGGCAGTTACTTGTAAAGTAACGTCACTGTGGCTTTATGCCCTCCTGATCAGCATTGGCCAGTTTGGCAAGGAACTGGTTTGCAGCACCAGTGGTATCTAGTACGTCTTTTGCGTAAAGTAAAATTTTCTTTGGTTTTATTTTCTGTGGGTTTATTTTTACATTTCCTTAACACATTTTTGTGCTTAACATCCTATTTTTTAATCATAGTTCACTTGCAGCATCATCATTTTGCAATCATCTTGACATTTGTAATGTCAGCTCTGCAGACTTGCATTAACCTCATTTTGCCATCATCTTGATATACTAACCTGCATATAGACCCACACAGAAATAATTTAACATTCATCTTAGCGTGTGCAATAATGTCTCATTAGACTTGAACTAACAGAATTTTGTCATCATAATTTGCTGTCATAATAACCCAGTCTTCACAGATTTAATGTGACAGTCTTGCTGCTGTTACTAAGGCTTTGAGCAATTGTCATCCAGGGGGACATAAGGTGAAATCAATGCAATTAAAACACAGACCCTTAATAGTCCTATACTTTAAGCAGCTTGTCACATATCTTAAACAATAATTAATCATGCTAGTGTTTAGCACTTGTTTAGCTTCTAAGTGTTCATTTTCTGCGTGAGAAAGAAAAAAAACAGAAGTTGAACAATGAGTGACTGGCAGAACTGCTAACAGAATTTAGGTCTCCAGATTGTCAGTGTACTTCTGTGTCCATTGGGCCCCTCTTCTTTCACAGTGTAATTAATTTTGTTTATGAGAGGAAGACAAACTTGAACTGTGTGTGGCAGGTCATATTAACTAGTCTGTACTTCTTATTTCAGTGTTGCAGAAATACAGAAGTGAAAGGCATTAGATTTCTTCTACTGCAAGGGTCAAGATAGATCAAATCCACTTTGTTACCATTGGAAGAATTTGTTAAACTTTTCCTTACAAGCTTCCACTTACAGGGGTTTGATGATCTCTGTGTGTATAAGTTCTCATATAGGTAAGTAATTTGGTGCTCTCACAATTTTCTCCTAATATCAAATCTAAGTTGACTTTACTCAAATGATGTCCCTCTCCTCAGCATACATGAAAAATAACAGAGCATTGTCATCTTTAGATGCTGAAAGGCAGCAGCAATGTATTCCTTTGCCTTTCCAGAATAAACATGTGACGTTTTCTCAATCTTTCTTTACAAAGCAAGCTGCCTGTTTGGATATTTGTGATGCTAAGTGCTCTCCAATTTATCTGTGGCTTTCATAAAGTGTTGTGTCAAAACTGGACACAGCTGAAACATTGACTGGAGCAGAGTAAAACTAAGGGAGTACATGATGGGGTGACTGGGATACTGCGTAGGCGGCTGGCACTTGAGTTCTGTTTCCCTGAAGAAATCTGTGTTTATGTTAACAGCTAAGATATTTGCTGTGCAAAATGACCTTGAGTTCTCTTTAGCAGAGCTGATACATCTTGCCTGCAGACCTAGGTGAACTCTCTGTCTTGTACATATGGATTGTTGACTCTGATTCACAATTACCTCTTAGTTCCTTATTGATATTCTTTGCAATCAGCTTGGCATTTTTCCTCTGCTCCTTAGGTATTGTATTTACTTTTGTTTTTTAATACCTGCTTCTCTTCTAGACTAAATTTTTTTTTTGTTTGCAGTTGTTTGTTTTTAACCAGAGGAATTTCTTTTCTTAGTAATGACATGTAGGCACCTAAGCAGTGTTTTCAAACATCTTCCAATTATTGTTCAAATTTTTCTGTTTAACTTCTTTCGCCTTACTGAAAAGGGTTTATAATTGTTTTCAACCTTGTGCAATTAGGACCTCTTTAAAGATGTATAGATGTACACATGCATATGTTACCATACCAGCACTTGGTCTCCTAGTGACATACATGCATGTGAATAGGGGTGTGTGCATAAAAATTGGTTAAGATTTCACTATTTACATGTGATGCAAGTAAACAAGTTGTTATTAGTTACATTTAAGCAACCGCTCATTGTGGAGTCTGGAATAAGTTCCTGTGTAATGTTGATGATGTTGCATACACACTTCCCTTGGATGAGTTGCAATGGCTTTCAGAATTGGCTAAATTTTGAGTGTTTTGGACCCACCCTGAGAACATAACTGCATCAAAGGGCTTTCTGTTGAACTGGGGGACCTTATGTGATCTGCTGTGTCTCACTCCTTGCCTGTGTGCCCAGATTTTCTTCCTGTGGATGTTGAGAAGACTAGGAGAAGAGGGACAGTTTGATCTTGGCCTTTCATGGTCTGGATGCACAACCAAGGACGGGCCAACGAAAGAGAAAGCCAGAGCCAGGCACATCCCTGACCCGCTAGACCAGAGAGCAGTTTGGGACAGGAGCTTATTTTAGATACTCAGACACTCTTCAGAGGAGGATCCTCTGTAGGTTACATGGGATGCTTACGGTGCTTGGACTGAGTTACACGCCTAAATCTAGAGAAAGGAGTATTAGTTAATAAGATATTCTCCCTTCTGGTCATCTAAGTGTCTCTGGAAAGATTAAGACCAGATATTTTACAGGCATAAATGAGTGATTCTAATTCCACTTTATTACTTGGACTGCTACCATGTATATATCAGCAATTAAAATCTTCTTCCTCTTCTCTTCTTTGTACTCTTAATATTAGTTTTTATGTAAGTTGCTATCCTTTCTTACACTTTCCTTTTGATGGCTCAGTATATCTTCTGAGTAGTCGGGTCCAACTGACTCCAGTTAAGATTGATTTCACTTCTGCCAAGGTGAAGGTTTCTGAAAGTTGGAGAATTGACAAGGTTTGGGAATAAAGATGTGCAAAGCACAAACATTATGCATATGGGAAATGGAGGCAGCAAATACTGCCCCGCTAAATCTGCTTGGGACCTTGCCTCAAAGAGAGTTCCCCTAGGTAGAAAGGACTGGTTGTTCTTTAGATGAAGCTTTCCAAAATGGACCATGATTACTGCTTATTTTCTGAGTGTTACTTGTTATCTGAACTAGTAAGAAGTAAGCCCAGCCCTTCTTTGTGCTAGATGCTCTCCAAAAAACAGTAGCCCTTATGACTGTGGTATGAAGGAGATGATAGCTTGCTTGGGGAGAACACAAACGCAGTGAGTAACTAATATGCTGGTTCATATGTTAGAGCATGTTTTCAAACCGAAGTGTTTCATGATAGAGAAATACACTGAATTGAAGCAATGTTTTTTTAACAGCCCCTTGCATATGAGAGAGCTTTGCCTTAGTCATTATATTGACTCCTAATTTTCTGACTATAAACTTATTACTTCTGCTCCGGAAGCCAAATCTCCTTCAAAATTTAAAGCAACTGATTTCTTTTTTTATCTTTTACTTTCTAGCCTGCAGATCAAATAAGCATATACAGAGAAAAAAAACCCACACCTTGCAACCTGTACTGAAATGCTCCACAATATATTCCTTTTTGAAGTAAAAATAGGCTAAGAAACAAAATAAGTAAGTTTTTAAGTGACTCGCATTGGAAAGATTTTTTTTCTCTTTTTTTTGCTAATTCACAGGAAAATCAGAAGTTGCCAGTTTACTTCTGTTGTGATAAAGCTGTCGAAGATTTGTTTTTCCGCTGTTGCTGACACGCAAGTGGTTTGTTGGTTTTCTTTCGTAACAGGAAATGTATAATAAAAAGACTCAGCCAATATACCACCAGGGCAAAACCCCACACCGCACATTAGTGCTTAAAAGATTCCCATCCCAGTTCTCCTTTCACATCAGTCCCATAGTCCCTAGAGCTCAGAACTTCTTCCCACACAGATAAATGTGACAGATTTGCAAATACTGGCAAGAGCACAGACACATCTTGTTATGAGCCTAATGACTGAACTGAGCGACAGGCTTGGATTGCCTTTATTTTTTTTAGGTCAGCCTTGGCAGGGAGTTAGAAACAGGGCGGAATAAAGGTTGAAATGTTTTCTGAAATTATAATCAAAATATCATCTGTCTTAGGTTTATGCTGTAAGCACTCTGCCTGATGTTGAGTTGTATTGGCAAACAACATGTGCCACTGGGATGTTTAAAAAGTCATAAGAGGTTTGTAAATCAGTTCTGTGCAGCATACTACCTATTTGTTATTTTCTTGGTTTATCTGTTAACAGGAAAGCAGATGCTGTCTATGTTAGATGATATAAATGGCAATATGGTGTGCTTTCTTTTGTCGGGTGTTTGCTGTTTCTATCATTGTAAATTACAGTCAGATGGAAGATTTGGTACTCTGTGGAGGTTGTTAACCTGAAGTTCTCATTTGATTTATTTATGTTGAATTGGGGACCTCTCCTCCTATATAAATTATTCTGGCTGCTGTAATATATCTTTTGAAATACATAATTTTCCAATTTTGTCTTTTTCTCCCCCCTGACAGAGAAGTCCTGAATTTCAATGTAGCCCTTCAATAGGGTATGGGAGAGGAAGAATTAGAGACCTGAGAACTTGGTCCCCGTGTCTGGTCTAAGGTTTGATCGTTATCCTCAAATCCTAACCCTCCTCTGGCTTAGCTTGCTGAGACAATAAACTTGAAATGCAAATTTGGATGTTGAAATCCATTTTTTTTCTAAGGTCATGCTGACATATGTTGAACCCAATCTCCTAAATGGTCCCTGAACAGGCAGTTTATTGTTGGGCCTTGTTTTCAGATTGCTGTTGGCCTCTTCGGCATTTTCTCCAACTCTGCATTACTGTCACGCTCATACCATCAGAAAGGAAATATTTTCAACTTTATCAACACTAGGGTTTTGAGCGGACTTCTCGAGCAGGAAAACAAACAACCTCTGTATAAAGTGTTTGTTAATGGGTGGCTGAAAATCACCCTAACAGCTACTGTGAAGAAGACAATTTTCTTTCATTTAACCCATTACTGATTGTGAGAGAGGAAGGCAACATTAAACTACAGCTGCCAGCAATCATTAACAAAAATATACATTTTTATCGTTCCAAATTTTCTACATTTCCCGTCCTTTCTGTGACTTTGGAGCTTGCTCCTTTCCCCTCTGGTAGCACAGGCACTGTAGACTCGGAGCACCAAGCAGTGCTGCTGCAGGTCGGAGCCTGCTGCTTGCAGCATCTAGAAGGAAGAGTGGGGCAGGTGGCCCCTGCCTACCAGCGCTTATTGAGTGTATATTAATTACTTGACGTAGATCTACAGTGAGTCTGTGGCTTGCTCTCTGTCGTTGAAGAGGACCAGAGCTTTTGATGCTGGTTCAGACAAAAAAAACCGCTATAAACAAGCAAACTGGTATGTCAAAATGATAAACCTGTTCAGGGTTATACATATATAAATGTATATATATATATATGTAATATACATATATAAATGTACGCCATGCTGGCCAGCAGGGATTGACAGATGCATATAAAACCCCTTTTCATCAGAGCTGATGTTTCTCAATGCTAACCAATTACAGCATTCAGAGCTGCCGAAAATATTATTTAATTTTTAAGAGCTTCTCAATTTTCTTTACACCCACCCAAAACCAAAAAAACAAAACAAAACAAAAAGCCTGAAAATCCAAAACCAATCAAAAAACCCAGTAGATCTGAACACTGACTTCTGTTGTTTTTCTCTACGGCCCAACAAATCTCGACTCTTTTCCCATCAACTGGAGGAGCATCAATAGGAGGAACAGAAAATGCTTCTGGGCTGAAAGTTTCTGCACTCCTGTGAATGGACTGGGGGCTCCCTTGGGACACAGGACTTTTGAACTCCCCCAGCGAGAAGAGGGGAAGCAAATCTGGACTTCCAGCATCTTTCAGGATTGTTCAGTTTGTAAGCTATTATAAATACTACCACTAGATGCTTCTTTGAGCCCTGTTATAGAAGAAAGTACTGAGTAGTACTGCATTTCTTGCAGAGCCTGACCTGAGTATTCTCTGATGGTCTCAAAGACTTGTCAGAGAGGATGAATAATCCACATGAATTTTGTGGATTATGACTGCAGTTAGGTGTAAAACAGACTGCAGAGCTCTGTCGAGATTCATCTCCTTCAGGCCCTCTGGTCTTACTCAGACACAGAGGTTTAGGAACCTGGAAAGTTTTGAAGGAAAAGTTTGTCACCATGAAATGAATAGGAGCCAGGAGCATCACAGTTCTAACATTAGACACCTACCTTCAAGAGAACTTTCACTTGTGGTCTATAAGTACATTACTGGGCCTCAGTTATTGACAGCACGTGCTACCAAGGGTGACCTTAGGTATTTTAAAACAGAACTTTCGCACAATAAGCAGTTCCTTTCCTGAGTTTGCTCAGCCTCCTTCTCCCTCAAATAATCAAAATGCTGCTGCTGTCACAGCATGCTCTGCTCTGCTTCAGATTATTTTCTACATCAGTTCATGACTTGCAGTTCCTGTGGGCTGCAAATTAATCCTTAGGAGTCTGTTGGCATGTACTGTACATCCAGGTTCTCCAGGGTATTAATTTGACTATCGGTCTAGAAAATGCCAGTGGCTGTAAGGCTATATTATGCACTTCATTTTTGTGTTTATTTTTCTGTGTAATCCAGGAATTTATTTATAGACTTGTAATCACCATGACTAGATGCTTTAAACTTTAAAACTGAAAAATAACATTTTTCAGTTTTTTAGGGATAGATTTTAAAAAATAATGACCAGCATAAGACTGGTTTTTTTCAAATGACTTTGCAAAGGAAGTTATGAATAAATAACCTGATTCTTTATGTCCTATCTTTAAAAGCCATACATGCTGTACAAAGTATATACTATAGCAAGCATCCTTATAAAAATCTGGGTTTGGGTGGAGGACGCCACAGTCCCGTTCCCAAGTATTGTGTGGATGCCTGCTTTTCCTTCCCGTATAAACCAAGGAGGCCTGGGATCAAATGCAGAGCGAGAGCGTGAGCCCAGGTCCCACCTGTTTGGGACCAGCAGCGTTTGGGATTTGGGACTGAAGGCACGTTCCCGCCGTTAGGAAGAGGCAGTGACAGGCAGCTGGTGTGGAGTCCTGCCCCTGCGTCTTCCGCAGGGTGTTTCTGGGCTGTGTATAGCAGCAGTACCGCGTGGTTTTGTTGGGAGTGGAAAGGTCAATTGTAGGTCAATAGCCTTTTTTTTTTTCTTTTTTTTTAAAGCAGTTACTGACTTATCACAACCTTTGTTAGTATTTACACACTCTGGTGGCAGCACTATTTTGAGGGGGTTTTTTTCCCCTGCTTGGGAGCGAGGTTGCAATCCCAAAAGTCCCGTCTGGGAGAGAACGGCCGAACACCGGAGGGTTACTGCTCCTCTCCCAAAAAGGGAGGATCCCGTCTGGGGATGGGCTGGGGGTCATTTGTTGGGGAAGGGGCAAATCTGTTTCATAGGGTTCTCAGGGGAACAGCACAAAGGGAGCAGTAAATATCTTCGCACTGCTCCGTAACGCTAAAAGTCCCTTGGGAAGCTGTAACGCATAATTTAGATCCGTTGCACATGCCACCCTGGTAGCAGAGCCTTATATGTCGAGTGCATGGGCTGTCCTATTATGGGAAATCAACTCTGTTTTGAGGGAAGCACAGAGCATTGCTTCTGCGCAGGTCCTGGAATTTGAAACATTTAGGGGCCTCCAAAGAGCACTGGCATTAGTTACCATGCCGGCTGGGTGGAAGTGAGGATCCCTGCCTCTCCCTGCCCGGGACGCAGACCCGCCGGCAGCCAGCCCGCAGCTGCGTCCCACCGGAGCGCTTTCCGCGCCCGCCTCCCCAGAGCTGCCGGGGCTTGTGCGAGGACACCTCTGTCGTTATGCAGGGACAAGCCTAATTCGGCAAAAGCTACTGGAGCAGCAAAGTTGGAATATACTTTGCCAAGAAATATTTTGCTGTTGTTTTCTTTTTCCTCTTTTTTTGTGGAGAGATTTCATGTCTGCTCACATGCTTTGGTATGAGGAAGTGGAAGATGATTGTAAGTATGAACAGACTGACAAAATTTATCACAATATTCACTTTGACAGAGCAGCGTAGTGCTACACAGCCCACTAACAGCATGCATTTTAAAATATTTACTTTCCAAGCCTAAAGAAGGAGAGCACTGAGGGGGGAAATAAAGAGAATCGTTTTGCCCCTGTTAGCGGGGGTTCTTTCCTGTACATTATATACAAAAGAAGTGCTCCAGAAACAGTACCCAGCTCTCCTTTGCACAAAAAGAATCCATTTCTTCTTGAGGTTCACTACTTATTAAAGCACGGGTTTAAAAAAGAAAGAATTGAGAAGATAGACCAATACATTTGACAAAAAAAATAGTGTTGTTATTCTAATAATTTGGCAACACATCAAAGGATTAATCAGTTGCTTTGAACTTTAATGGCATACGCAGTTTCACTGCCTAATATTAACTTACAGAGCAAGAGGGCTCTTCTCCGGCCACTGAACCGTCTGGTAACAGCCGAACGAGGGGGTGTCGGTTTTGCTCAAAGTGAGCAGCAGCTGAGCTCTCCCATGCGCTTCCCAGAAAAGAACAGGCATGTTTTTCAGACTTGCACTTGTTTTTTATTTTAAAGCTATCCTTTCTGTGCAATAAGAAGAAAAAACAGGGGATGCCAAGAGTAAGATATTGAAGAGAGCCAAGAATGAACAAATGATAGAGAGTTTAAAAATGCATCTACCATGTTGCCAGATGATCTTTCTTCCTCCCCCACCCAGGCTCCCAAAACAGATTGTGTTGGGGAAAAAAAAAAAAGTGTCAGTATTGTCCAGCCTTAATCTATGGTCCCTGCCCCCTGTTTTATAACCTGTTTTGCCTTTCCACCTGCACCTTAGTCCTGTGTCTGTGTTATAATAGAATTCCCATTTTTCTCTATTTTTTTGATCATGAAAGCCATGGGAATACGTACACACTGTCACTTCCCCCCATAACATATAATGGACTGTATAGTCACTAACTTCTGATGAAGCTTCCCGAAAATAATATTAATTTTGTTGTGTTTGACAGAAAAGAAGCTTAAAACAGAAAATTTCACAATGCAGGTGTTGTCTTATGCCACAGTTTGCTTTCCCTTTTTTCAAGATGAACTCAAATTGTGTTTTCTTGTGCAGTAAGTAGTATTTAAATCAGCTATAGATTTTCCAGACAGTTTTGTACTGTTAAGAGAGATCCTGTAGTGGTAGGACCCTTTACTTATTGGACACAATCTGACAGTCCAAGAAGGGGTAGAATAAGGAGAACATCATCATCACATGTTAAATAATTAGGAGGCAGACTGCTTCATTTCTGAAAATATTGGGGGTGGGGGTTGGAAGAAGAAATGTCGTGGATTTCTCTTACGGGGTTTTACTCCTTGTTGGCAAGAGGAAGATGGCATGCTCCAGAGAAAACCATGTAGTGCCCAACATTTTCCACCAGTCCTCTTTGGAGAGGAATAAGGAGGATTTCTCATCTTCATGTTTCTATATACTTCCTTTCCAAGAGAGTCCCAATATCAGCCTGGACTGCTCATCCTCAGCCTTGAGGAGGAGACAGTGCTGCAACAAAAGCCAGGCAGGTGCTTGCTAAGTAAGGGGAAAGATCTTCGCTGCTTGTCTGAAAAGTTATAATTGCACTGTGAAGATGTAGTAGGTGAAAGAAAGAAAAAAATGTCTGCATTAGAGCTTTTGAAAAATATGAATAGAAAACCAGAGCTGCATCTAGCAGATGAATAGCATTCATGACAAGAGCCATTAAATCACTTGCTAAATTATGTCACATAACTATGTTCGTATCTAAAATGAAAGAGAACTGTCCTAGCTCTTCTTGGGAATTATTTAGCTGAATTGATTTCCTCACCTGTATCCTCACTGTTTTAAAGGGCACTGCATTTTTCATGATATAATTTTGTATAATATTGTCAAGGATTTTTATAGTTGTATTTCAACAGAAAAGGAAAAAACCTACGCCTGCACTTTGTGACAAAGTGTGTCCAAAATAATGTTCTCAAATTTATCACCAGCCTTCATTCCGGACATGTCACTTCTACTTGTTGCCTGTGTTTGCTTTGTTTCTTTATATTGGATGAAAACTCTTTGCTCTTAGAGGTAACAGCAATTGCTTACCCCTCTACATGTTTTTCTTTAAATCCATCCTTTCTTTTCTTAAAGTCCCCTCTCCAACCCTCCATCGACCTCTGCATTCACCTCTTCCCTTTTCTCTTCTGCTCTCTCCCGTGTCACATCAGTAAAGGTGGGTTCTGCATTCCCTGCTTTCTTTCACTTCTGCTGAGAATGACCTTTGTGAAAACATAAAGGTATTTATTCATTGCCAAGGGCTTTGCTTTCTTTCCTGAGCTACTCAGTGTTTATTTCTGACTGAGTTAGACTGGAAACTCCTTGGGGCAGTGACTGTCTCTTCCTAGATTTCTGCAGAGTCTCTGACAACGACACCTAAATAATGAAGTGGTGGGGAAATGAGATCTCATAAATTTCCTTTTGTTTTAATTAAGATGAGATTATAGTGAAGCCTCCTTCCTTATGGGATTCAGTATCATATGCTGTATTTCTTCTTCTAGCTAATATAATCCTCTTTCTTCATCCCTAGTCTGACATGGAACCATATTCTGCTTGCAGTTGCACACAGGTATCCTTTTTCTCTGCTTGGATTTGCACAAAGTAGGGACTAAAAATAGAATTAATCATCAAACCCGAGCCAATGCAGAAAAGAAACTAATCCTGCCTGAAATTTAATGTCCACAAGGAGTCTTTTACCGGTTATCATGGGTTTACTGTAGCAGGGGTCCATCGAGGTTCATGCTTTAGCTCAGGTCAGAAGTGCATTTCTGAAGTGAGTTCCCAGCTGCCCCTGCGTGTTCCTGTGTATTGGTGTGCATCCCAGAGCACACGCCCTGCATCCCTTTGGGAGGAAACTGAACTCGGAGATGCACGCGGGGTTCGGCCGACAGGCCGGAACAACCTCACAGTGGATGTGCGGGGTGCCAGGGTCACACTGAAGCTCACATCATCGCATGAACCTTGATGCTGCATGCGCAGCTTGGGGGGAGCGCCGGGTTGGCAGTGCCAGCCCCGTCGCCTTACCAAGCTGCTCAGGTTGGGCCACGTGATTTGCTGTGGCCCAAGGCAACTCAGCGAGCTGGGAGAAGAATGGCAGAAAATTTCTTTGGATCTTGGATATGAGGAAAGAACTGCTCAGAAAGTCACTCCCCAGCTGGTGCAAGAGGGTGTTTCATCCTGTGTGCTCCTATCTAGCATCCAGTCCCTCACCCCTGGTCCCCAGGCTGCCCACGGGCATCACAGCTGGCCGTGGCTCTTTCCAGGATGGTTATTGAGCAGGGGACCGCATTCAAGGAACAGTCGTCTGGCAGTGCATTACGTACAAAACTGGTGATCCTGAGAAAATTAACCCTCTCACTTTTTTACTTTTTTTTTTTGAAAGGAAAATATTCAGTTATGTTACTAATAAAATATAGCTACTGATCAGATAGAGTTCATTATAAATGAGAAGCTGCAATGTTTGTAGAAAAAGGTTAACCCTTGACTAATGCTGTGAAACTATTTGAGCCTCAGAACTGTCCAAGGGGTTAAGCATTTTTAAATGATTGCCAGAGGGAACAGGATTAAGCTCACATATTTTTGTCATGGATTACTGTTAGACAAAATCACTTTGAACGGGATTGTGAACCGAGCAGCCTTGATTTGAAAAGGCTGACTTGTTGATTTTCACAGTACATTTTCAATTAAATGTTACCCCAAAGCTTAATTATCATTTAGGAGGATAACCATTGTACTGTGTTATAGCTAACCGCTGGAAAAAGACTCCTCAATAAATTTAGTGGAACTTTATAGCATCACGTTGCTGTCGAGGAGGATGCACTTGCGATAATACTGTATCGCTGTCCGAGGAAGCAGAACAGCACTGGTAATTTTAAATAATTGTGCCTTATCAAAGACTGAGCTTTGTGGAAAGCAGAAATAATGGTTAGCGGAGTGTGGCTTTGCAGAACTGCTTGCCAGCTTGGCTGGGCCGGGGAACGCGCTCCTTCCTCTTCCCGGAAAAACACATGTGGAGCAAAGGAGTTGTTTGTTTGCGTTCGGAGTACTCGCTGCAGACACCACAGAGACTTCCCTTCTGGGTTACTTGCAACATGTGCAACAAGTTGGAACATTTTTAATTATGTATTTCGAAGGATAGATAGGCCAGATTTTAAGAAAGTCATAATCTTTCTTGCTTCTGGTCACAAGTCCTTTTTTAATTTTGGGATATTACTTAGAGCATGAGGCTGACAATATCTGGGAGGTTTTCTGGTCCTGCCTCTAATTCTGTATTTTTAAAATAATCCCTATCTATACGATTAAATTTTTATCAGTTGTATAAAGTCTTTTATTCCTAAAGGCAAAATATACTTTGTAAGTATTGCAAGTGTATGTAGAAGAAAGAAATAGTATTACGCGAGCAAAAGCATACATTCTTGTAATTTTGAATGTGTTCATACAAGATAATAGTTAAGATGACACATTTACACTTAATTTCTTTCTCAAAACCTTTTTAAAGGATCATCATCTTCAGCAGAAACAAATTGGCATAATTCTAATCTTAAAAAAGACAGTTGTAAAAGTTTTTTCATAGAAAACATTACAGAAGCATGTTAGTCCTAGGAGTGGTTTTGTTTTCTACAGTGTTTTTCTATGAAGTATCCTTCACAGAGGGATAGCTTGGGGATTCCTCTCTTAAAAAAAGCTTAAAACTTTTCAGTGTGTAGACATGACCTAAATGGGGATCCAGAATATCACGTTTTGCTTACCTTGCCTTTGCTAAAAGATTTTGAAAGATCCCTGGGGACCTGGTGGCTTTATGAACACCACAGAACGAGAGAGAAAGTTTTAGTCAAGCTAATCAAACACTTTGTGCCTGTTTCTTTCAACCACTTTATTCCTCTGGCTATCAGTAGAGTCTGAGAAAGCTGTGGGTGTCTTGCTCTCCAAAAGTGTCCCAGTAAAAACAGCAAACCCAGTATGTGATATTCTTAATATAAACTTAAAAGAAGATGGGCAAAAATTTACTTGCGTGCACTGGGCTAGGTACGTGGTGTTGTCCCGCTGGATGCTTGATAACCTATATTTCTTATAAAGTGTGGAAGTTTTTATTACTTGTGAAAAATCAATTATGCTGACTGCAGGAGCATGCCCATGAGCGTGGGATGCCCGTGAAGGAGCCTCCCTGTCTCGCCCCACCGATGCTTGCCGTGTTCTAAAATCGGCGTCCGCCCGTGTGGCTGAGCATCTGCATGCATGCACACTGTTTTTTACAGGAAATCATCCATGGGTAAGGATTTAATTTTGTGTAGCACAAGGAATTGAAGGAATTTAAAGGGTGATTAGAATTTGACATTTCTGCCTTTTTATTCTGAAAGATGTTTTGATTAAAGTGTTGGAAGGCTCAGCTAATGGAGGCGTTGCTGTTATTTCAGATATACAGGGTATGAGATTTGAAGGCAAGCCAAATCACAATGAGATGGAATAATGATGTCTTTGGTATATTTTTCATTTGGTACAGTCAAGTTTTGATTGGATTCTGAGTGAGGCAAGAGTTTTGTCTCCCAGAAAGAAGTGCTGGTCCTTGCAGGCTTGCAGCCTGTTATCAAAGCAGAAATGTTTTCTTGTGAAGGTCATGGACTACAGTGGCAGGAGAAGGGGAAGATAAACCAAAGGGGTGGGGGGGGAGGAGAGAGAGAGGAAAGAAAGCAAGAAAGATTTCCTTATTGGTCCTAACCAGGTACAAGCTCCTCATAAGAAACATTTCTGCAGCAAGACCTATTGCTACTTTGACCCAGCTAGCACTATGCTGGTGGTGTGTACATCAAAAGATTTGTAGAGAATTCCGAGGTCTCTGTCCATCTGTCCTCTTCTCTCTTAGCCCTTTTCCTGCTCTTGTCACACAAAAATACTTCAATAGTTCCCTTCACCTTGTTCTCTCATTTATTTTTTTCCCCAATATTTTAAAGTTTTTCTTTGGAAAAGACTGTTCATGAGTTAGTTCTCTCTGAACAAAGCTCAGGGCTTCCCAACTGTTGCTGAGGTGGTGGAAAATTAATGCAGGCATTGTATTTTCTAAAAGGTTAATAATACATCTTTAACATTATCGGAGGTGTTAAAGACCACCTCGTGAAGTTCCTGGATGATAGATGCTGTGAGCAAGCAGATAGGAGCCCACGTTACATTCTGATGTAAGTAGCTGATGCTGAAGATGGGAACAACTGAGAAGATTTGTGCCCATTTCTTCAATAAGAGGAAAAATGCTGTTAGACGTAAAGCTATCCTGTCACATTCCTGGGCTTAGAAAATATAAGCCAGCTCCCCAACCACTTCTGGATGTGTAACCCATCCTACAGCTGATCAGCTCATAAGAAAGGAAAACCTGAGGATGTCTGTTGGGGGCTGGGTGCAGAAAGAAGGACGGAGGCACTCCTTGCTGCACAGATCCAGGTGGAACTACCTCAGAGGCATGACCCTGCCCAGTTTAAAAAGGGCTCATTAAAACTGCCCATCAAAATGAAGGAGAAGAGGAAACTCAGAAAGTACCAACCTGTGACGGACTGATATTGAATTTGTGGATGTGATATGTACAGCCTCATTAATATGAACAAACTTGGTTTAGGTTTTTTTTGTGTTGCCTTTAGTGAAGATTCTTAGCAGCTCAAAATTATTACTTTGCACTAGATTTCACGAAGATAACAATATTTCTTTTATTCATTTGACTTTACTATCAACCTTCTCTTATCATGTAACTTAGTACATATTTTACGCTTATTCCCTGCCCCACCCTTCCAAGCCTTGCAAACGTTGCTGAAAATAGAAATCAGTATATTTTTACACCAAATTCTAAGGCCACATTTATAAATACTTGGTCAACTGATGGTTACTCACTCTCCAAAAATGCAGAAGATCCAGATTAAAGTGTTTGCTCTGCTTATACTCTCTGTTTACAGAGGAGAAAGTTTCAGTTGCATCGGATGTTGAATGGAAACCAAAGGTGAAGCCAAGTAACTTTTCACAAAAAGGAATTCTTGTTTTCTTGCCAACATGAGAACAATTCCTTTTATAGTAGTTTATAAAGGACAAGCACGTTACAGGGTTGATTCTGTCCCTTCTGTTCTTCATAATAATTAAATAAATCAGTTCTGAAAGCTCTAAGAGCAAGGAGGGAGACTCAAAATGGTGAAATAAATGGTGAATTTCAGGAGCAGTAATCTAACAGTAGGATGTGTAACACTTAATGGAAAAAAAAGCTTTGTAAATCTAAGAAATCATCACAAATCTGATTTTTTTTTCCCTGTAATTGTTTAAAGTTTCATGATCTCTGCATCCTTGCATACAGGATGGCTTGGTGATACTAGTATCTATTTAAAAGATGTTGCTTAAATCAAGATACTTTCTAGAGAGCATATAAGTTGAATTTGTACTTAATGGTATCAAATTCCTCTATTAGTAGTAAAAGATATCCCCAGTAAAGTAGTATTTCCTGACTGTGAAGTGATTACCTCATTGATGTAAAGTTTCAGGGAATATAAGTTGGAGCACATTTTTGCCTTGGCAAAGGAAATTTATTGGATTACGTTGTCCACCTCTATTTCCTGTTCAAAACAGGGCATATCTATTCAGAATCAATTCAGAATTACTGCTATTTTTAGCACAGTTGTCAACTTAATAGTGTTTTTTAACTGTTACAACTAAAACCCATACTTGGAAACATTTTGTGTTTTGAAACAAACTGAATGATGGTGAGTGTTCACCCTTTCTTCTTGTAAGGACAGGCCTATTTTTCTTAGGAAATAGCGGCTGAATTGTGAATACCAGACTCTTTCTACTGATATTATTGTCAGCTCTCCTATTTTCTCTTTAGTCCTTTTCACACTTTCCCTTTTCTCAGTCATGCACATCCATTGCTGTACTGCTTTAGCTACTTTAAATAAGCCCTTTCCTCCTCCAAGAAGGCTTGCTAATTTTTGCATATTATCTTAAGCTGACTTAACAGTGGTTTTGCCAAGTCTTCGCAGCTGCTGCTACTGCTGAATCGATTAATTTTGTTCTTGACATGTTGCAGGCAAACGTGAAGCAAAGTTTACTTGACCAGTAATCCTCCCCTTAACTGAAGGAAGGACATGGTTCGAACAAGGACTTGTTCCAAATGTGGCCAGTTTTTTCCCTAAATCTGCCTACTGTAGACACAAGGGTTATTTACTTCCTATCTGTGAAATTCTTATCTAGAAAGTGAAAAACATCTTAGCCCTAAAGAGTAACCAAGGAAGTAATTTTTTTCCTGGTGCAATAAGTCAGTCTGTGGAAGGTTTTTTTTGATGGACTATGAGTTCCTAAGTGTTGTGTCTGTCTTGGAGTGCTTCCAGAAACTGTTGCTCAGCCTATAAACTGATGAAATTTCACAGATTCACAGACCCACAGACCAGCTGAGGCTGGAAGGTGCCTCTGGAGATCATCTACTCTAATTCACTGCAGGGTCAGCAAAAGCAGGTTGCTCAGCGCAGTGTCAATTTGGCTTTTAAATATTTCCAAGGATGGAGCCTCCACAACCTCTCTGGACAGCCTTTTCCACAATCTGACCATCCTCGCCATAACTTTTTTTTTACTTCTTATGTCCCTATGGAATTCCCTCTATTTCAACGTATACCTGTTGTTTTTCATTCTGTCAGTGGGCATCAAAGAGAGGAGTCTGGCTCTGTCTTCTCTACTGTCTCCCATTGAGTATTTATAGTTATTGATAAGGTCCCCCTGAGCCTTCTCAGCTCCAGGCTGAGCAGTCCCAGCTCTCTCAGGCTCTCCTCATCTGAAAGGCAGTCCAATCACTTAATCATTTCTGTGGCCCTTTGACGGATGCACTCCAGTATATCCATGTCTGTCTCATACTGGGGAGCCCAGCACTGGACTCAGCACTCCAGCTTTGTCTGACCAGGGTTGAGCAGACAGGAAAGATCACCTCCTTTGACCTGCTGGCAACACTATCCCTAATGCAGCCCAGGATACCATTAGCCTTCGCTGCCGTAAGGGCACACTGCTGGCTCATGCCCAACTTGGTGTCCTCCAGGACCTTTTTTGCAAAGCTACTTTCCAGCTGGTAGGTCCCCAGCATATACTGATTCATGGGGTGGTTCCTCCCCATATGCAGGACTTTGCACTTCACCTTGTTGAACTGCATGAGGCTCCTGTCAGTTCTCCAGCTGGACTTTGTACAACTAGTCCCAACCTTTGAGCCCAGAAGTTCAGCTAGTTTTCAATACCTCTCACTGGACATCTAGTCCATACAGTTTGTTTATGAGAAAGTTATGGGAGATAGTATTGAAAGCCTTGCTAAAGTCAGGATAAACAACATTCACTGCTGTCTTCCTGATCACTGACCTTGTCTTCTCTTTGTGAAAGGCTGTCAGGTTGGTCAGGCATCATTTCCCCTTCGTAAATCCATGCTGACTACTCCCAGTAGTCACCTTCTTGTCCTTCATATGTTGGGAAATGGTTTTGAGGATGATTTGCAGGTTTCTAAGAGGATTTGCTTCATCACCTTGCCAGGTTATCCAGATACTCCTCCTTGCCCTTCTTGAAAATGAGTGCGATTTGCTTTCTTCCCCAGTCCTCAGGAGCCTCCCACGATCACAAAGACCTGTCTCAAATAATCAATAGTCACCTCACAGTGACATCGACCAGCTCTCTCAGTGCTTTTGTTTGCCAGCAGCCTTTCTGACTAGTGTGGATGGTGGTCAGAAAGAGAGATGTGGGGCCTCTCATGTCTCTGTTGATGTCATTTTTTTGCACAAAATGCACACAAACATAAAAACTGCCCATATTTGCCTGTGTGCCCATTATTATGAACTAGCTGCAAATCAACTTAGAGCTAGGCTGTAAGTAAATATTCATTTGAACTCTCTAGCTTCTCTGAATATCCTTTTACTGTAAAGCTCATCTAATGAAATTAATATTTTGTGTAGAATGTCTATTATTTGTTTAAAGTCTGCCCAAGTACAAAATCCATTAAATACATAACAGCAAACCCACCGTAATATCAGTACATTTTTTGACAGTTGATTAAAAATTAGAAGTTAGCAAAGTGTCTTAGATGGTATTGTAAATTATTTAATCCATATTCTGTAAAAACGTGGTTATTATTTTGAAGACTCATTGACAATTTACTCCAAGTGCAAAAATGTATAAAAAGCCTGAAACACCTTTAGGTTAAATGACTATAAGCGTGTTGAGATTTTAGTTCTGATATATTTAATTAAAAAAAGAAATCAAAGCCCTCTAAAATATATGTTCCCGTATAAATTAACACTGTTATCCACACAGTCGGCATGTATGTCATAGATGAAGTGTGGTCAACTTTGCCACTTTAATCCTTTAGATGTAGATAAATTCTGTTTGTTGCATCTTTCTCCTTATCTGTCTTACCTTTTGGTAATTTTTGTTATAATCTTCTGTTATAATGAGAATTTCAGTACAATTCCTGATTATTTTAGAGTAACAACAAAAAATTTAATAAGAGATGTTAATTATTTTTCCGGACCATATTTGTTTATGCCACCTAAGTTATAAGTCCTATTTTTAACTGTCTTTTCACTTGTTAAAATGCAGCAAAAAAAGAATTAGCTGTTCCTTAAACTCTTAAATAGTATATCCTGAATTATATGAATTTGTAGCACAGCTAAATGCTGCCTGTCTGATAAAATTATCTTCTCAGTCAGTCTCTTTGGCATTATTTTACTTGGAATTTTTTGAAATTTAGCATAAGATGTTTGAAGTGAGATATTTGAAATGTTGACTTATAATCAGAAGTCATTCAGTCCCTTTCTAGTGGGAAGGGCTCTCAGTTGGGAATCTATTGGAGAACTGAGGACTCTTGATTTGGAAACTTATAAGATGTACTTCTATATAACAGCTTTTCATTAAGACAGAGAATATTTTTGAGCCCGAAGGAAAATGTACCATGTGTGGCACAGCTTCTAGGATTACTTAAGTTAATCCCAATTCTTTGAGAGTTATATTCTATTTCAGTTTTACAACATACGAATTTGCATCCTCTCTATTTTGTTTTATTGTTATCTTTTGCATTCTACTTTGCATCCTCTGTAGCCTATTTCTTGGTCTACAGCTACACCCATAACTGTGGCCATTTATGGGAAGTTGCTTTTAGAAATCCACTATTTCTTTCTCACACACAAACAGCACAGCTCTCTGCAATTGCCTGAGGCCTTTTCCTAATAAACACTGGAGATTATTTTTGGTCTATGTAATTCTGTATTTTCTACACGGTAAAAAACCCTGGATTTTTTTCATTTTCAAGTTTTTTAGTGAGAATACATTCCTGGGGAGTTGTTGTGCCTGAGTTCAGAGTATGCTAAGGTTTTCAATGTACTCTCTATTCCATATAGTCTACAGCAAGCAGTTTGAAATAAATATGAGTATGTCAACAGTTGCTTTGAAGGTATGTAACACAGTCAATGGATCTACAAGCATGAATTGGATATTAATTGTGATTATGTTGTGCAAAATTCTGAGGCCCAGATGGGATTTTGAATTTGTAATCATTGTAAGCACAAGCCTGGTTATTTTTTAGTCAATGAACTTAAATACTGAAACTAGGTCGGCAGAACAGGGCAAGAACGTATTTTCTGTATGAAGAGAGAAGTCATTGCTGTGGTCAGGGCTGAACTCATAGCTGAAAGCAATCAAAGACGTTGCTAGAAAGAGGAGAGTCCTAGAGGTGAGTTCGTGAAGCATCAAGCAGGTTATATGATGGTAGTGACCATTACTAGCTATTACAGCAGTTGTCGAAAGATCTAGTTATTCTGAACAATATCACAGCGTCTGTGATTACACAATAGGGAAGGGAATGAAAAGAAAATACTTTAATAATTCCAGCATTAACTCAATAAGATGCATATTGGCTACTGCACCCATGTATCAGTTAAAGACAGTCTTTCTAAAGGCATGTATGAGGGGAAAGAGGAGAATAACAGCAAGCTGGTTTATGCCAGTATAGAGTTCACTCCACTGTAATTCAAAAACATTCACAATCTAACTCCCACATAATCTAAGCTGAATGAATGTATAAATTGTTATAATTACTATTGATATAGTAAAACAACTGAAAGTATTATTTGTGGGAAATTGTATGCACACTTCAATTAAGCTATGATATAAATGCAATTTAAAATGTAACTGCAGATTAAGTGCAACACTCAAGCCTGACTTCATGCAGAGAAACCCTCTTACGGGGCCCTAACTATTAACAATATCATTATCATTTTTAACAGACAAAAATGTCAGTGCTGTAAGCTAGTCAGAATTGCACCAGAAAATGGGTGAATCCCTTGTTTCTGGGACTAATGTTGTTAGTACCCTAGGCTTCCTTACGTACAGAGCCTTTCTGCCACAAGATTTCCCTGCGGAGGCGGAGCTGCTGGCAGGACCGGCGCTTGCTGGCAACGCAGTCTAAGCACTAGGAGGGCAACTACACGCACCTCGGCCGCCACGTCATACGGCCATCTATTCATGCCTTCACATCTTCTCACGCTTACAATAAAATAAACGTACCTATATATTTACAAAACAATTACAAGAATTTGTTCTGATGATATGAATATTATGGTAAATGGTGGATGCCTGAAGAGTTTGTTTGTTGAAGAGGCTGCGGAAGACAGTAGGAGCTGATGGAAAAGCAGAACGGGGAGGGCTGTATGAAGGCACACAGGGACGTGAGGCAGAGGGAGGGGAGCGATCAGCCAGAACGCAGCTGGAGAGGATTCACAGAAGGACCTGAGACACACGGCAGCCACAGAGCTGTGCCACCATAATGCACGCCTGCGAGAAGCTTGCACGAGAATGTAAGGTGGAGAAAACCCTAAAGAAATAGGAGTAGGGATAGCAGATATGGGGGAGTTATTTGAAGAGTCTTTACTCTTAATCTGCATCTTTGTGTCACCGCCTCCTGTCACGCTGGTTGGCAGGCAGGTTCCCAAGACCTTGCTGCTGGAGTTAAAGCTTTCACAAGTGCGTGGGATAGCGAGGATGAGCAAACACGGGTTTCTCGCTCAGAGCCCTTTCCAGTTCTCCTTCCCTTCCCTCCATGACAGGTCTGCTGTATGCCCCCTCAGTATGTCTCCCTATAATCTAAATCATCTTGTTCTGTGTGTAGAATAAACCACGTGGTTGGTTGATGCAGGATAGCATAAATTACAGATTATGCATAAATTGTGATAGGGCTGATTAATCACAGCCTAAGTTAATTTACAACTCACTTTTAATATGCCTAGTTTTTATTCAGTTTTCGCACCTAATTGGGACATCTGTATTGCACATCTTCGACTTTAACCTGTTCTGTGGATAGGCAGAACTTGGTATGAGCTTGTTTATTCTCACTGAAGCCGAGAGGAGAGGCCTCCATAGACACCAGCAACCCAGAGGAGTCTCTGGGAGGCACCTGTGCTCTTCCAGGGGCTGCCCGCAGGCCTCTGTGCTGGCTGCAGCTGTGTGGGGCGGGACACGTCCACCTTCCGTACCGCAGGCTGAAAGCCGCAGAGGGAAAGCTGCTGCTCAGATTTGGGCTGAGGCTGCAGCCCGAGAGGCCCACGTACTTTTGAAACAGAGATGTATTCACTGGAGGCTTGAGGGAGGGAAGAGAGGAATGCTATCGTTTTGCGGGGTCGAGGCTGCAGGACGTCCTCTGGGGCTGCTCCCGTCACCCATTGCTTGGGTAGTGGTGTCTGTGCCAAACCGCTCCGTCAGCTGCATGGTGCTCGCCCTCGTTTGTTAATTTGCTTGTCATGGCTCTCCCTTCACCCCTGTCCTCCCACCTCACCAGGAAAAGATAGAGTCATTTTTTACATAGTTTGAGTAAAAGTCGTTTTGGGGCCGATTACAGCTTGGCACAAAAAACTGGGCAAGTTGGACTGGACTTGATTGCCTTTCACAGCAAGTAAGGGGACCACTGGCAAATGTCCTGTTCAGTTTCTTTCTTCACTCTCTTTCTTCACTGTCAGTAACTTGAAGGTTCTGAAGCAGTAATGTGGTTTGTTGTGGCCACTTATATTGAATCCCTCTTTTCCTTTTTTACAGACAGCTTCCTCATTACTGCTAAGAACCATCCCAGCAGTTACACTGCCAGGCTTGACCCTGAATCATCAGCAAGATACACTAATCCCTTTATCCCTGCCTGAAAAGACCTTATTTCCTTACCGCTTTAGAAAACTAACACCACAACAGAACAAAACAAAACAAAAATCCTCTCCGGAGCCTTAGTCATCGGGCAGCGAACAGGAGTCTCCGTGGATTTTATTTCCATGGTATGGATAATAGTGCTTCTTGATCTGTGAAAATGGCTGTTGTCACCTATAGTACTTTACTGTTTATCTCCAAAGAACATAAGTCTCACTGTATGGTGAGTCGTCTTTGCGCCAAGAAAAATAAGCTAAAGTGCTCCCCATGACAGGCTGGGAAAGTCTGACTGCTCCTCATCTTCTTCCTCAATATTAGGTTTGAAGATTCTCCAGTGTCTTCAGCTGTGAGGCAATTTTGTTTTCTAGTAACTCTTTTCTCCCAGAATCATTCCCTCCAACTGAATGTATATACTTAATCCCCTCTTGATCCTTGACAGAAACTCCTGTCTCTTTTCCTTAGGGATCTTCAATTTCTCCTTGCTGTGTTTTCAGTCTTCCTTTTTGCTAGTTACTTGGATACTGAGGAAACAGGTGATAGAGAAAAATAGAAATTTCTCCTGGGAACCTAATTCACATTCTCAACTGGGAGAAAAAAGTGTTTCAATGATATTAGGAAAAACAACGCTTGTATTTTCCTGTGTATTGAAAACATTGTGTAGTGTATTTTCCTAAAGAAAGTGGAAAATTCAGTACTGCTTTCATATTTAATGTATACCACATTTAGTGATATAATACTATGAAATATTAATAAACTTATAAATCTTTTCCCTTGGCCATTTACCATGAAACCTGACTGACTGCAGCTTCTCTGGTTTATTAATTCATATGCCTAAGCTGAGTGCAACAATGCTGTGTTCAAAGATTTCTTTTGACAACAACTTTGACTTAAATTATACTGTGAAGGGTTTCTGTGTTGATTTGCTGTTTGTCTTGTCTTGGAGCTTGCAGAGTGGGTGACCTCACTGCCTGTTCAAAATTAGTATTATTTGCCTCCCATTAGGTTCTTGCAACCCTGCACTGCATTTCCTTTAAACTCCTGGGACCCCACAAGTCCGCGGGGCACAAGATATTGTGGAAATTTGCCAGTCCATCCTTGGTTAATAATTTTACGATTCAAAGATTGGTGTGCTTGGTATACATGTATAAAAATAAGTTTATTTTTTCCATAACGGTACTTAGTTACAATGAGAAAGATACTGCAACATCACCCAGTGAGGATTCCTCTTGGCTCTTTCAATATCTCTGCTAGAGCATGAGGCTTACCAGCCCTTCCAGCCGACTTCAGGGCTTGCCACGCCTTGAAGAACTATTCATACTCAGGTCTTTAGAGATGCCATCTCTAACCAAAAAAGACATTCTTCCTCTTTGCTTTCTCCTTGTTCTGTGCAATTTGGCTCTAAGATATCAATGGAATATCATTCTTTTTGCCTTTTTTTCTCTCACTAATTCGTCTGCATTTCTATTATACACTTTAATAATATAGAGCATTCTGGATCTGAGATAGAAGCCCTTTCCCCTTTTGGTAGCTGCCCTACAAATAACGCAAGGTATTTGCACAATTAATAATTTCCCTGATTTAGAACATTAAACTTTCAGGACATTTGCACAGAGGTCGTGTGTAGCTCAGTCAGCAACTGATTCTAAGATGCACTCGCTAAGTGTGGATTCACCCTTTTCCTGTTAATGCACATGTGCTGTGTTCAAAATTGTGACTATGTCACAATGTGTTGTTCTCATTATTGCTTAGACATGCTACATAATTCAGGTTTTGTGGCTAAAGCTTAACTTTGCCACTCATGGTTTCCCTGACAAATGTTTGAGTTTGCTTTAGACATCTTTAGAGAACTTAGGTAATTCTGCACAGGTTTAAAACTATACTGTGGGCATGTATATAGTTTGTATGTATAAGAGAGAAATCGTGTGAATATAGGATGGTCTCATCCTTTTACTTACAGATGGGTCCATAGCTAATTGCAAATTGAGAAAGGCCTAAAATCCTATAATTAATAAAATTTAGAAACTGTACTGAGTGCAAAACTATTCTCCCTAGTGATGAAAGTTAAAACTACTGTACTAATTAGTCATGAAAAGGCTAAAAGGGGATGTAATTGCTGTCTTCAGCAACCTAATAGGTAGTTATGGAGAAAATTAAGTCAAGACTCTTCTCAGGAGTGTACAGGGAAAGGATGAAACAGATTTCCAAAATGAAAATTTTGACAAGGTACCAGGAATTATTTTTGTTTTACCATGGTGTCACCAGGTAAGCACCAGAGGAGGCTGCCCAGGGGGGTTGTATAATCTCTTCCCTTGGAGGTGTTCAAAACTCAGCTGGAAGCAGCTCTCAGCTACTTGATCTAAGTCTGAAGGGGGACCTGCTTTGAGCACAGTGTTGGACTAGATGGCCTCCCTTGCAACCTTTATTATTCTGTAATTCTATGTTTGCTTTACAAAGAATGTCCTAAGCATATTTAGTTTTGAATAGAGATATAGCTCAACGGATTTTCTAAGAAAACCACTGACACTCTGTAACTTGTGAGATGAACCAAAAATTTATTCTTGGAAACTATTATTTATTTTATTTGATTATTCTCTTTTCTACAACCTATAGGGTTTGTTCCGCAACCCCCCTCTTGGGACTACTCTGACAATCCTATTTTGTGTTCAACTTTATTTCAGTGAGACACCATGCTAGCTGGGTATTTTCTCAGCATAAAAGTTCCAGACTATAGTCTCCTGTAATCGTTTGAATAGCTTTTCAGTGACACATAGAAATAACAATACTTTCTGTACCCAACAAAACAATGAAGAATGAGCCTTGACATGTTTAGATCTATGTTATCCAATGGTACATAGGGCAGAAGGCTCTTTTTTTCTGCTGCACAGTATTTGTGCTCAAAGCTCTGCATAGCTGTTTGTCTCCATCTGTGGCCTTGCACAGGCCTTCTCAAAATAGTTTCCACTGCACAGGAGTAAAACAGATTTGACCTGGATTAACGGGATCATAGACTCCTAATGAGCCAGATGGATGAATGTTCCTTTTTGGCAGAAATGATAGTTAAAACATTCGCCACAAAAATGTCAGCAGTTGTCTTGTTTTTATCCTCAATAAAAGAGAAAAATTTAATCTTGGTCTTGAGCGGTTAAGTAATGACTGCTGTGAGGCATTTCCTTTGTAAAAACCTTATCTTACGTCATCGTGAGTTTCCCAGGGAGGATCCAAAGCTGGAATGGTGAATAAGGTTTCTCCCTGTGACTCTGGCTGGGGACAGTATCTGCCATCTAGCCCTGAGCTGGATAAAGCATCCAAAGAGCAAAGCATCCAAAAAACACTGTCGTAACGCTCTGGTTTGAGTAGCAAGTATGGAGGTTTTTATTTCATTGACATGCCTCGTGCAGAAAGCGGGGAAAGGTCAGAGAAACTGCTCTCGGGTAGCCATCAGGCAACAATTTGTACAATGCAACATTGAAGATCCAAATGTTTCAGTGTCCAAGCGTAGAAGAACTTTCTTTGTGGATATATCTGTCCTCCAGGTGCCTCTGTCCGGGCAGAAAGGGAGTGCAGCAGTCCCTGCCTGGCCAGCACGGTGAGGCAGTATCCCGATGCTGTACCTCAGATAAAATGTCGGCCTGTTGCGTGCAGCGTACATCGACGACATTCTCAGCGCAGCTGCGTTATCGCCACCCCTCCTGCCATCCCATTCAGCTTCAGGGAGCTTTCCCATGGGCTGGCAGGGCTTTCGCAACACACGTAAGGGGTGGGACAGCCACCGCATACTTGTCAGCTGCCCTGACCCAACTCCGCTGCGCGTTTGCGCTTCTGCCAGCTTCTGCCTTGCGAGAGGAACGGGGAAGTGCTTATGCAATAGGCCTGTGCTCATTTTGAATAGGTACAGATACACACAGAAGCAGGGAAATACACCTGAAAGACTGTGTGTTGGGGGGGGAGGATTATATGCAAAAGGGGTTGGATTCTCCTACTTAAATGCTAAAAGGGAACAAGCCCTATCTCTGTTACTCAACATAGAAATTCCTGTAAATTCACTGGCAAACTGTGAACGATACATAAAGACCATGTAACTTAATAGCAGCTCTTCCAAATTCTGTTTTGACCTTTAAGCTATAAAAGGCAATTCCTTAGAGTTTCCAAAGGTACAGTTCATTGCTCTTTTGGTTTAGTGTTGCAGAGCAAGTATAGTAAGTGATAAGACCTTATTACAGTTACTTTTTTTCTCTTTGCAAAACCATTATATACCTCTTTGACCTTTACAATAAAAAGTTCAAATGCAGTTCAGTAAATGTTTCCGGCATTAATTTCTCGTATTCAGAATTACAAACAAGTGGGTATTAATCCATATGGACTGTATAAAGCCTGTTTTATTCCTTTTTGCTTTACTCTTGTTTTGATAGTTTTTCTCAGTCCCCCTTCACCCAACATCCTTCCTTGTTCTTAGTCCTGTTCTAAGTTTTCCCTCTGCTTGTGACCAAACAGACCAGAAGAGAATTTTTTGTACACCATGGGATTATTTGACAAAAAAACCCCTGTAAATCACAATAAGCCAGCCATGTAAAATTGTTAAGATATTTTTAGTTGCCTACTGCTCTGGGCAACCTATTATCCTTTCCTTCCACTTACAAACTTAAAAGCTGAACGTTTGTTTGTTTAGCCTTTTTCCCCCATTTTGAGACTGTTTGTTTAGAAAGGAACTTATGACTATGCAGCATGTGTATATGAAAACCAAAGCATTACGAAATTAATGATGTAAGCAGGAAGAATCATAGAATATTTTCGTTGTTAGGAGAACCCCTTCGGGGGTGTGACCTTAGTAAATGCATTGCTTAGCTGTTTTGGTTTGTTCAGCTTTAGAAAAAAACAATTTTTTCCAAACTTTTCCAAGATTATCAAATATCTTACTCTGAAACCATAGGAATTGCTAAAAACAAGTACTGCATATTACTATACTTGCACACATGGATTTTATTTCTGCTTGTGGGTGAAGTTACTTTTGAGGATATATAGGTTGGTTTTAGAGTTGGAAGCAGAGTATCCATTGCTGTCGGGATATACATTATTTTTGGAGCTTCATTTTTCCTGAAGGCAAGAAGAGGATGAATTTCGTAAGGAAGTGACATGGCACATGAAATCAACAATTCATGGATTGTTTTTTATTATTTTTTTTTCAACTGAGTTCTTGAATATTTTGGACAAGCACAGTTAGAATTGCAGTCACACCAGTGGTGGTTTGCCGCTTAACTCTTGCTCTGACACAAAGTCTTTTGCATTCTGTAAAATATTCTCTGCTGATGTACACGGATATAATTCATTTGACTTTAATTGCAGATCTGGCCCAGGCTTTGATCTCTTTTTAGAACTTGTCCAACTTTTCCCTTTATGGCCAACAATGTAGTACCAGATTTCTGCTAGCTGAATACATGCACTATATATATAAAAAGTAACTAATGACCTTTAAATAGTTACCAGCAGGCAATTTTTAACTCGTTATAATAGTTTGAAACTATTTGGATGCCCTGTCCTCGCTGCAGTACGCAGCACATTAACATTCCAGAGCCCACAAGGACATTTACTATGAATTGCGACAGTGTTTTCCTCCGTGGCAGCTTTCAAGCCTTTCACGTAATAGCTGAGTCCCAGCCTGAGCAACTCTGCAGTGCGGCGACAGCGAGGGGCACTGGCAAAGCGCTACCGTGGGCGATCTATCAGGAAACAGATTTCAGCCAATGCTGCCCTCCAAAAAAAACCCCAGGCACCCTGGAATCTACAGAGTCCCCATAATCGGCTGGTGAGATACACTGCAAATGACAATAGCCGCCTTAAATTTCAACACGTATGCCGTCTACATCTAAATACAAAATAAAGGTTACAGACTAATATTTGAAAGAATGGGGGAAAAGGCCTATTTTCTGACACAATAATGTTGAAACCAGCCTCGCACAGAATGGAAGTCATGCTGGGAAATAATTTTTTTCTATAAATACAAAGCTGTTAAACCATCATTGGGAATGACGGGCTTGTTAAGTAGTAGTCCGAAAAAGCAGACAGAAATTGAGTGTGGCGGTATATATAGGCTTCGTACTTACACATTTTACTGAGCCTGGGGAATGTCAGAATGGTGAATATGTTGCTTCTTTCCAGTTTTAATTATATTTTTATTCTCTGCACACGTTGCCCGTATTAAGCGTAAATGGAGCCATATTATAGAATACAGCATAAAAGGAGATATTTTGAATAAGGTAAAAAGAAAGAAATAGTTACTTTCTTCAAAATGTCGAATAGCTGACCTAAACTGTCCATAGGGATAAATATATTCTAAGAATTTCTTGAATTTATTAAGAAAAAATATCAAAAGGAGACCATAAATCTGGAATTTGACATTAAAAAAAAAAAACTCTATTTTATTCTTTGTTAGCCTCTTTTTAACAAGATTCACCAAAGAGCAGAGGGTTTTATTTTGTAAAAGTGATTAATTTGGTTTCATTTGTTTCATTGTGTATTTTCAGTTTGGATTTCAAATACTCCCCATCTCTGAAAAGCAGATTTGGCTTTCACCAGCCAGGTGACTGCATGTTGGAGAACAATGGACAAATTTCACTTGAAGTGATGGTTGGTGTTAGAATAACAGCTGAAATTGTAATGGAAATAAATAGCTCATATATCAGCTTCTCCAACTGCTATAAGTGTTAAAGTTTTTAGGACTGGTATTTGTAGCTGAACAAAAGCTGTGTCTACTTAGGAACCTGTATGACGCTACCTGAATTGATCAGTAAGCCAAGCTTTTCAGTCAGAATTTTTCCAAGTATCAGGGCTGAATTACTCCCGATTTGTTATGCCTAATATTTCTTTTTGGCTGGTTCTGGTACTTCAGAGGTGTTTTTGACAGGAAGTGTGGTGCTCAGTAAATGTGACAGAATTGAGAAGATTGCAGTAGGTCCCTTTAGATCTAGGGACAGACACTCAGTGGTCGCTGAAGACAATGAACTCGTCTTTCCCTTGTCAGGGGCAATCTTTGCCCCGGAGGCGGTGCGCCATCATTTACCACCTCCTTGTGTACTGGGCACCGCTGCAGAAACTCCATTTTTTGTTGATATTTGTGCTGTTTACAGAAAACGTGTGAAATGGCTGTAAACTATAGTAGGGTTTTTAAAAGATAATTTCTCAATCAGAAAGTGTTTTACTGTTTTTTTCCTGTATGCTGGCTGCGCAGTATGCAGGTGAAGCCGGTCTTACCACTGCTTAGAGCACATGCACTGCTCTTGTTCACAAGCACATGGAAACCTTTGTGAGCGCCTGTGCTAGGGATGGTTCACATCACTCTTCTGACCCCAGGAGACACAGATCAGCAGTAGCCTCATAGCTGAAACTGTAGAGGATTCAGGAGAAATCCTGAAACCATTCCTGAGAATGGGCAGGAAAGTGTTCTTCTCACAGGTATGAGCTGAACAAACACATGAGCATTTGAGGGTTAGTTTGAGCTTTAACGTACGGTTAAAGCAGTACTTGTCCAGAAGCGCCCAAGTTTCATTTAAAGCTGATAGCCAAGTCTGGTGAATTGTACCAAACTGTTATTGCTGTTTTGTGATGTGTAAAAATAGACATAAAGATCAGAGATAATTTCCCAGTCCCCTGTGACCAACATGAGAGTCATCCCTGTAGAAGAAAGATTAGTGCACTAACAGTGTCATTTAGGTTCAAATAATCACAGTGTTCCATGTAGCCCCTTTGTGTTGCTTTCCTATTAGAGTGTCTGCTTCCTTGAAAGCTCTCTGTGCAACACTGGAAGAGAACAACGACGAGTAATTCTTCTGTATCCCTTTCTTGTCAAAAAGAGTGAGTGGAGAAATGACCTTTTAACAGTGCAGCACTGAAAAAGTGTATTTCGTAGGAACTTATTTTTTTGTCATTAATAAAGCAGCCCTGTCCCGTAGGAGACACAATAAAGCAGATGACCGTGAAAAGCAGTGCAGCACAGAATGAAATTTCACCAAAATAATGTTTTGATATACATGTGTAGAAATACATTCATTTTTTTTTTAGTACTAAAGGTAGGTTGTTCCTCTTTAGACAGCTAAGTGGCATGTTATCATGAGCTTATGCATTTGACCTATGTGGGGGTTTATTAAGAGTAGAGGACCTCAGGTTTGTGGAAAGATTTGTAGTGTATGTTTCAGTGGAAGCTATGCAAAACTGGCATCTGGAAAAACTTGGCTTTTTGCATTTAGGTCAGGGAAGGTTTTTTCATATTTTATATGAGAACACTCCTGTCATATCCAAAGCCCAGCTGACGCTACATCCTGGCTCTGTTACTGGCTGATCATGGAGGTATAGGGAGGAAGAGTGGACCAAGCTGAACTCATAGAGATACCTCTGAAATTTACTTTCTCTGTCTCCAAAAATTTAAGGACTCCCTCCTTTTCAGTTTTGTTGATTTGTTTTTCTTGGAATAAAACTGCAAACCTCAATGAACCCTGTTATCAATATTCTTACAGTAGAGCTCAAGATCTAAATGCAATTATGTTTTGGTATTACCTCATGCATCTGGTTTGATATAAGTTAAAGTGATGAAAAATCTATAAGACAATGTAATAATTGCATTATGTATAAAATTGGCTTGAGTAATGACACTGCATCAGTGACAATGTGACACTAAAACCTAATATTTTTGTCCATATTATTATAAATTAAACATTAGCTTTTTAGAATTGAGATCAATATCTCAATGATTAACTGTTTTTATGTAAAAATCCTTAAGTTTATTCATAAAGCGGTGATTAGTTTGTTAGTAACGCTGTCATTTAAGTTTCAACCTTTATGCATTAGCAGAACTATTTTCAGTCATGTAGGACAAAATAAACCATGTTATGGTTTGTATTATGTATTACGAACCTAGTGTTTGTAATTGAGTAAGAAAAAGTAATTTAAAAAATCACACTGATCAGTGTGACACTGGGAATCTGAAATATCCCCAAAGACAACAACAGGTCATAAAAAAGGCTTGATCTTCATTGTTCTCATCTTTTTTCTTACTCACAAAATTTGACCAATTTGAGTGTTTCTGTTCAGCAGTGCTGTATAGCTTGAAAACTGACTGAGGAACAAAAAAAAGCCTAATGAAAAGTTAGCTTGATAACAATTTTTTAAGGAGGATTATTGTTGCTTCTGTGCCAGGATCAGTAATGATTTACTCCGCAGTAAAGATTAAATTTTTTTTTTAATTTTCTAGATTATTTTCTACTTGAAAATAGAATAATGGGTAAGAAACTTAAATTAACCTGTAATCTTGAGTAAACACAATGACTGATAGCAAACTAGAGTTAGGATCTCTGCTCCTTTCAGGATAACAGCAGCTGACTTTCCTTTGAATTAGATCTGTTATGAAAGATTTGTGTTGACACTGATCTGAGCCTTGCTGGTGTCTGATATGTACCTAACAGATGATTTCTCTCTATCCGAGAAATAATCTGCACTAGGGCTAAGATCCTAAGTAAACACAGCCCAAACATGCATGGCATAACATTTTCCTGGTGTGGTTTCTATGCTATACTGTTCTTCACAGCTGCCACGTACAGGTTCCAGTGGCAGGTTCAGATATGTGTGAAAAAGAAGCACCATTAGCTAGAAATAAAAAGAAACATTGAAAAATATGGATTGAAAAGAACAAAAATGAGCTTTAGTTTGACAAGTACAAAAATGATGCATAAGGCCCTTCCAAGATTTACAGGTGTTCAGTGGCTGGAGAAAATCCATCACAGCTGATAGATTATCAAAAATCTAAACCAAAAAAGTACATACAAATAAAATAACTGAATATATCATGAGAAGCCATGAAGTTTTTTTCCAGACAAGTTAACACATAGTAAAATTTTGCAGCAGATGTGTGTGAGGTCTGATTCATGAACAATCACTTAAGTGTGATTGTAAAAATAATAGAAGACATCATTTTTTAATTACGTATTTTCTCCTTTTGGTGGGAAAAAAAAATCAGTATGACTTGAAGTCTGAAATGTAGAATAACATACATTGGAACATGGAGGATAAAAATAATCTGCATTTTTATGTGGCTATTAGTCCCTTTTCTCAGAAAGTATTATAAATTTTAAAGTTTAAGATAATATAACTGATGTTACCTCATCTCAGGTAAACCACATGCAATTTGGTTAAGTGTAATTAAGAGTAATAGAAGTGATTAGAGGGTTAATTTCTAGCAAAAGACTAAGACTTTTCCTGCAAAGGTATTTATTTGCGATTAAACTTGCAATATATTTATGTGGGGAAGGATACTGAGGTGAGGTGAGAATAAGAATGTGCAGTATGAACGTCAAACTATAAAAGTGGAAGGATGAGGCATGCTGATGCTGAAGTTACTCAGTTGTAGAAAAAAAAAAGGTTGATACATCCTGGGTGCTCAATTTCTTGAGAGTTTAATTGAAACTCGGGGGGAAAAAACCCATGTACAGTAGGGAACAGCTGTGTTCTGTCAGGAAGACGAGTGGACCAGCAAATAGGTCTTTTCTGTCTGTATGGTCTGTCATTCATTTCTGCCTGTTGCTGACAAGGAGAGCTTGACCAAATGGTGGTGCTAGTTACCCAAGTGTAAGTCCCTGACTTGAGGGTAACAGAACCTGGCTGCTCTCCCCATCTTCTTTTTCCCTCTCCCTCACAGTCAGCTTTTCTGACTTATTTTAGTTATTTAATTTTACCCCTTTTTTCCCTCATCATTCCCTTTGCCCTTATTATGCTCCAGTTTGCAAGATAACATACAGATTCTCGGGCAGATTACTGGCCTCCGTTTTAGAAGAGCTATTCCCATTTTGCTCTGCTGTCCACTGAATCCTGGAAGTTAAACAAATACACAGGGAAGGCCGAATAATATCTTAATCTGTCACAATCCTCTTTCCTGTCACCTTTTGTGATCATCTCTGTGTACATGTACCTTCATTGTTCATAGTAATTTTTGACAGTTGTTCTTGATTGACAGTATTAGCAAGGACAATGTGCCAGGACTTTATCATGATAGTCAGTGGAAATCTGTCATGCTGTCTTCGGAGCTTTGGCCTGCGGTGAGAGGGACTGGGAAATAAAGATTGATCCCCTTCCCTGAGCATGTTATGTTTACTATTTTATTCACTTTATTTTTTCTTTTTTTTTTTTTTTTAGGACATTCTTCAGTTGCTCTTTTCATTTTTTCCTTTCTTTTCCTAAACAACTTGCTCCTCTTTGTTTTCCTCTATGTACACTGCTCTTGGAAAATCTTCCTGCTCTTACAGATCTCATTTACTCTTTCTTTTCTCATTCTTGAATTTCCTTAAGCTATGGTTTTCTCTGCCTCCAAGCCACATCAGAGAAAGGTGTTTTGGAAGGTCATGTATTGCCCCTTTCATGATCCTTGTGTAGGAACGCAGTGAAAACGTCTGTTTTCTCCTTCTTTCTTCTATTTCTGCAAGCCTGTTTCTGAATCATCCTCAACAGGCACATGGGCATACTGCAGGGACCAGGACACAAGGGCAGGTGCTCCTGCCCAAGAACCTGATGCATACCTGGGGATGCCGGGTCAGTTCCCAGACTAGCCAAGAGACAAAGGAACGTCGGTATCTCTGCCCTTGGTGGAGTCCAGATCTCAACCTTAGTGCACTTTGAAGCGAGTGGATAAATGTTTCAGTATAACTCAGGAACTTGATATAATACTTTAACTATTCTTTTAGCTTTTTGTAAATAGGGTAAGAAATGAAAATAAGACCTTCAATGCAAGTGTCTTGCACACTAATGAGATCTGCAAGGTGACAAGAAACAGTACAATAGTTCCCCAGTTCTTTGTAAAATGCCCAAAGGTTCCGCCCAAGCAATAAATTAAATTTATCTGTTAAATCAAAGTCTTTTTAAAAATTAAATGCAAAGGACATTTTTAGTAGTTTTTCTGTTATCACAGAGATACTTTTATGAATATTTTTCTTCAGTGTCACTGAATTTTCATTTGATTCAAACCCAATTTGGAAAAAAATGGATTCCCTTTCAGGCTGACATACTGTACACTGAGATCTAGCCTAAATATATTTCAAGGTAGATTTTTTTATTAGTACAGTTAGATCAACTTCACCTACTTTTGGCTACCTAAAAATTAATCGTCTGCATCTCCACTGTAGTCAGAAGAAAAAGAATGGCAGGTCTGAACGAGGGAGAGATAAATTCTCCTCTAAAGGCATCTTTCCTTCTTGTCTGAATACAGAGTGGGCTGAGGCAACTATTTTAACCTACAGTCATGATTCTGAGCGGTCTAATTTACTCCTAAACGCTTGTGCTTGGCATATTCTGTAAGGTGTGAAGAGAAGGGCAAGGTCGATGATAGACCGAGGAGTGGTGGAAAGACTCATCCAAAGGGGCAAAGTAAAATCGAAACCCTGCATCAGACTCAGTGACTTTGCGTGTGCTCACATTTCCTGGTCTTTCAGGCCATTCCTCTTGCACAATTTTAAGCTATTACCAAGACCAATATGCTCCTAGATTGTGCAAATCACAGCTGACTGGTTTTTACCTTCTCTAAGGCTTTTTCTACGTTTTTACTCTCTTTGGGGTGGGAAATGCGTGCAGGAAAAAATCTTTTTATTATTAATGCAGAGAGTCTAAGTACTTTTTTTGTAAGAGGCAGTTGGTCTCCATTACACATAATTGACCAACTACTGCGTCAACACACAAAGTAAAAACATGACCCATTTTGATATTTCCTATTGGTACTACACACATTTATTACATGTGCTATATGAATTACTTATTTTCTATCAAACCGGAGATTAGAGAAAATTAAACATATTCTCTTTTACTTTAGCAGACCTTGTGTATATGTTTGTTTATAGATGTGAAATACAGATACTTCAGTATATTTTTCTTTTTTATTTTTAGCAAATTTAAAATTATAATTCCTTAGGGATGGATTTCTTAACCTCAGACCACTGGGTTTTGCCGCTTGTTTTATGTTATCCAGGAGCATACGTGGGAGAGGAGTGAATGTGAAGCACTTGTTTTTTTCATATTCCCATGAAAAATCTTAGGGAGGTGTCATCTTGACACACTTTGCTGGCTGAAACTCCACCCTACCTGAGAACCCCAGTATTCCAGACAAGAATTTTGTCTTAATGGACAGTTTTAAACTAAGAGACCATCTTAGGGCATTGCTTCTCTGTAATTAGCAATATTTTTCATCTCTTATTTTAAAAATCATTAAGTGAATAGAAACATGAAGTCAGTGCATAAGCACGGCTTTGATTTTTCTGATTGAAATGGCAAATATGATTTCTGACACCTTATTAATTGAGATAGTATCTCTTAATAAATAGACTCGCATGAACGTTTCTAGTACTTTGGTTAGACGATTTTATTAGGATCAAATATAAACAGACAAACATAAATAAAATCTTGAGCTCATAAGTTACAAGATACCATGTTTTATGGACAGAATATGATGTGTAAAAAGTGTAAAAAGGAAACATAATTATTTTGCATAGCGTTGGATTGTAGAGGATTTTTTCTTGTATTTATAAATGAGGAGAAACTCTAGAAGTAGTATCCAAGATCCATCATTTTATGTGACGATTCGGGTCCAGTTTTTTGTTATTTTTCTATGGATCCAAGGATGTGAGTTCAAGTTTTGCTCATGAAAATGACATATCTGACCAGCTGCAGTTACATGTATCTTGTTTTAAGGCTGGGCAGACTTACCCGTCTCTGGTATATTTGTTGGCTTCAGTCGATTTCATTATGTAACAAAGTTTTGGTTGGACCAGACAAGGTTAGTCATCAGAGTCCTGCAGGATTGACTCTGGCATCTGAGAGCATAGGCAGCATCCATCCACAGCTGTCACAGTTTCCTTCTCCATATGTCCGTGTACGTAGCAGCGTTCAGACCACGTTGCCCAGGAACATCATTAGTACTCTACGGGTTTCTGAAGAGATCACCCCAGAAATGCACTTTATGTCATTATGGTGACCAGACCATAAGCAGCAGGTTTTGTGATGCCCTGAATGTAGTGATGGAGCACCATGCAGTGCTTTCCGCCTTCTTTCCCAGGCTTCCTATCACCGTTCCCTCCACCCAGCACAGTAACTGGAATGTGTCGCCTTGGATTAAATGTGGAAACTTTCGGAGTGTGTTGCCTTGGCTTTATGTCTTATTTTCTTATAAACATCTTTGTCGCTGAGTGGCTATAGCACTCAGGTAGCCTCCCCTAATAGGAGCGCATGCATTCTGGAGTTGTTTTTCGTCAATTAAATGTGACACAGTATACCTAGAAGCTTCTATATGAACCTACTGTCTTGAATTGAGGTTTATATGTAGTAAAAATTCCCATTTCCCAGACAACATGTAACCAGACCTCTGTTTTCTACTGGCATTAGCCAGGATGCTTTCTGAGAGCGCGCAGCACAGAGAAAATGGGTAGAATGAGGATGGAGCCAGACTTCTCCTTGCCCCCACAGGTGACATTCTGAAGTCAGGCTTGTTACAAATTGGCGTGTAGGGGATACAAAACACGCGTAGGGGACCCACATGGCCTCCGTTTGCTGTCATCAGCCTGTTTTTTCTTATAAGGACTGCATTTTGCCTAGACAAAACATTGTCTTCCTTTCAGGTGATGCTGTGGAATACTTAGTAATTACATTTGCATGCAATTAAGCTCACAGCTGTCTTATCAAATCTGACTCAGGTTGCACATAACCAGTATTTCCTGGATCAGAGAAAGGATGGAAGCATTGGACCTGTAAAATACTAACACAGAAATAGCAAAACAGCCCCCCTTTTGAAAGGAGAGCAGCAGCAAGGTGGTCGCTAAGGTAAATGGGGCCAAATCTCCACGAATTTTTAAGTAAAATAAACCAACCAAAAAAAAAAAATTCTACCGCCCCATTTCTGCATAAGTTGTGTTCTCCAAATCATGGTTAAATGCTATCAAAAAACTCCAGGTTAAGTCCTTGGAACTTTTGCCTCCCTTCACACTGCTCTGTGTGCTCAAGGCACTTACTATTTCAGCCTCCAGAAAATAAAACACAAAATACGCCAACCTGTTGGACCTGAACGCTTTTTTTTTTCAAATGTTCCACCTTAAAATTTGGTTTGTTCTGAAACCAAATGAAGTGTGTGTGAAGTTGCAACCATGAAAGAAAATATAAGTTCACATTCCTTATTTTATTAATCTAATAATGGCACAAAATTTTAACCATGTTACCTAATTAATCACTTATTTGCCTGTCTCCAAATGGGAAAAGAGAGGAAATATATGTACTCGAAGAATCTTTTTTTCCTTTAGAAAAAGTTTCCTAAAGTAAGCATTACTTATAGTAAGTTCAGTGGTTTTAATCTCACTTTTCACATTAACAAAAAGTGTGCAGGAAAAAAGAGCTTCATTAAGAAAGTATTTTAGAAATACTTAGTAAATAATTTAAATATAATTTAAAAATAAAACCAGATCTGTCTACAACTTGTAAATGTGATGCTAAACTCATGCTTTATTGAGATACCGGGAAGCATCATTTTCCATTGCTAGACAATGTGAATCGTTTACATTTTATCAATTAAAAGAGTATGGTTATGTCAGTGGACAATAAGTATTTCTTTAAGTAGTGATACCATTTTGATATTGCATCTCCTTTTGGATTATTTTGATTTTTAATATGCAGTTTAGGTAGCAGGAGGTCATATGAAGGACAAAGAAACCTTTAAGCATTGTGTTGATCTGAGCTAGCATTGCCTTCTGCTCCCTGCAGTAATAATGGCAAATAGATATTCTTTTTATTCTAAATATAGCAAATCATGCCGTTAATAAATTTTTCGTGCACAGACAGCTGGGTCAAATGGGAACTCTTTCTTGAGAGAGAATTAGAGGAAAAGAATTGAGCTTTCATACAGCATATTTTTTAAAAAGAAAATCAGTCCCTTTTTATTAGGACTATTTGGGTGATGATTGGGTAGGATTTTTCTTTATGCTTTTACAGTTTTCTATCATTATTTAATTTTTGATAATTATTGTGTGAAATCTTACTTCCTATACACAAGTCTGGAAACCAGAATACAAATTTAAATAAATGGGAATTGATTTTTTTTTTGTAATGATCTCTTCTGGTGACAACTTTTATAACGGTCACTGAGCCTGTATCTGATAACTATGCTGTGTGTGAGAAGTAAGCTAAAAAGCCTTAATAGAAGTTAATCTCAGGCTAAGCCTTGTCCTTGCTTGCTGTACAAGATTTTTGAATATGAAACCCTGTGGATGAAAATGTCTGTGCAGGATTCAGTGTGGCATCTCATGTGGTCTTGGTTACGATTTTGTATGCAGGTGCTGTGGTCGATGAGATTGATGAACAATAACTGCATACGCAAGTATTCAGGGAAGCGCAAAATTTCTAGGCAATTTACGCTCTCATGTGCTCTTTTCGGAAACTCGGCTCTCAAATTACAGCTAATGAGCAACAATGGGTGCATTTGTGGGTATGAATAAAGGGATCAGAGAGGAATTTACATCATCCAGCTTCAGACATTATTAAATGCCTACATTGGGACACTGGGCTCCCTGTGCAGTTAATGGCAGGGGAGACAGTCGATCCCAAGCCTGCGTCTAAAGCATGCCAGAGATTTGTGAGATGGGGCCACACAGTAGGCTCTGCAGACCAGGCATCCAGATGCCTTGTGTGCATGGTGGTTCCACAAGGTAAGGCATTCTGGCTCCTTCCTCCTGGAAAGCTGGATGTGTTGCAGGGAAGAGGGAGCCAGTACGCTCGTGAGTCTTACTCTCAGCTACAGTTGAGATGTACTCAGGATGCTCAAAGGGACTCCACGCTTGGGAAATATGTCTTAGTCCCCTAGTTGAATCATAGGTTCATAGAATAGTTTGGGTTGGAAGGGACCTTTAAAGGCCATCTAGTTAAACCCCCCTGCAATGAGCAGGGCCCTCTTCAACCAGAGCAGGTTGCTCAGAGCCCCCTCCAGCCTGACCTTGAACGTTGCCAGGGATGGAAACAGGGTAGAGGCCAGGCCTCTACCACCTCTCTGGGCAACCTGGACAGTGTTTTACCACCCTCATTGTGAAAAATTTCTTCCTTAGATCTAGTAAAAATCTGCCCTCTTTCAGCTTACAGCCATTACCTCTTGTCCTATCACAACAGGCCCTGCCAAAAGGTCTGTCCCCTTATTTCTTACAAGCCCCCTCTAACTAGATACGATTTGAATTATCCCCTTTACACCCAATTTAATGTGAAGATGAGTTGGGTTTCCAATTTATATATCCAGGCTGGACAACATGATTATCGTCCAGAAATTCATATATGGCAATCATAAACTAAAATTAAATAAAAATAGGTCACAGTATAGCATGATGTGATATATTCTACAAGGTGAGTTTGGATAATTAATTGTCCAGGCAGATTGTATGGCAAAGGTCTGATATCATACAGATTGGCATTACAACTGGTATTTATGTCTGTTAATGTCAGTGGGGTGGGCAACTAGGAGTTTATACTTAGAGATATTTAAAGCAAACTGTAAGTGCAGTTGCATGATTGATCATTATTTAGTTATGAACACCAGTCGCAGTATGATTTCATTATACAGCAAATTGTCTTGCAGTCAAACTCTGCCCTTCTTCTTCCCTCAGGCAGAAGTTTTTGTAAAATCATGTGAAAAATGTAAGGTAAGAATTGACTTGTAGAAGACTTGTTGGTTTTCAGGAAGTGAACACCGTGTCTTAAATTTGCGTTTATTTCCATTAAAGTGTTTTTATTCTGCAGTTGTCTGTTATATTTTTAATCACTGGAATGACTATTTTCAAATATTAGAAACATGGACTCATGGAATGATTTAGGGTTGGAAGAAGCCTCTTGAGGTCATCTGGTCTAAAACCAGGACGGCTGCTGAGATGGGACTCCAGGATCTTGGCCACTCAACTTCTGTGTATCTTCAGGGATGGCGATCCCACAACTCCTCTGGGCAGCCTGTGCCAGTGTTTGACTACTCTCATGGTGAAAACTGTTTTTTAATAATATCTAACTGGAATTCCTTGGGTTCCAGCTTGTGCGCACTGATGCTCAATTTAAAAATTTTTGATAGACAAGTCCTTGAGCAAAGTATAACTCCTCTTCTTGCCTCTTTCTCCTTCCTTCAGCTGAGTAAAACCTGTTGATCTAAGCCATAAAGGGTAATTTTCAAACACAATAGTTGCTGCGATTGAAGGGGAAGGGGTCAGCCAGGAAAATCAAATTTATAATGGGGAAACCAATGCATTTTCAGCAAAAGATCTCATAACAGACTTCAGGCCCACAGTCTTCACACTGTTACCTTTCAAGAAACTTTATAACAGTAAATTTTGAATGATGACTTAATTTTAAATTACTGACACGCAAGATTAACTTCCACAACCCAATGGCAATGTGTCTGTAGACTTATGGAGAAGCTAATACAATGTGAGCCTGTTTATCAGTCTGTGTTTTGCCGATCCTTAGGGAAAGGTCCTCTTGGGAGGGACAGACCCCAGCCAGCCCATGGCCAGAGCTGGCTGAAGCGAAGGAATGTCTCCTTGTCAGCACCAGGCATGGCCTAGGAAGTCCTTCTGAAAATGTACAGCTCAAGAAGGAGATTCATCTCTGCTTGTGGGAGGGAGAATTGATGTGGAAAACATTGAGAGTCTTAGCCAGGGGAGAAAGACGGGTATCTTAATTGAGGCTGTAAAGCTCAGTGTAAAGCTGAGCTGCTGTTTTGTCCCAGTCCCCCAGTTGAGGCTGTATTACCCATGCTGGCATGTGCCAGCACAGAGTAAAATGGAAACGTGATTTTGGCATATGCTGAAGTGCCCATACAGTCCTCTGATATGGTTGGCAACAGGAATTAAGATGTGCCAGCATATGCTAGCAGCCCAAGCGCAGACCCTCTGGGCACACAGCAGATGCAAAAAAAGTCATGGTTTTAATTGTACTGTGGCTGTACACTGGCAGGCGTGTGTTGGCTTGGTGCAGAGACACTGTTCACCTGAGATTTCTTCCGAGATCTGAAGAAGGAAGGAAACTAATGTAGGAGCAAAAGGGAAATAGGACTTTGGTTACTACGCAGTGCTGTCTGATCAGACTTGGTGACAGCAGTGATGAAAGTAACTGCTTTTTAATAAGCCTGAGAATTCATTGCCATTTATAAAAATACCTTTAGTTGTAAATCTGAAAATACTGCATTAGTTTCAGAGGAGATTTTATAAGCATATGTTCTTCCAAGATTAATTTGGTAAAAAACTGTCAAAATGTCAGTTGACTTAATATTGTTAGTTAGATATTATTAGTAATGAACTAAATAAAATAATTTAATAGTAGCAAAGATTTTATTTTTTCGTTTGTATATATACGCATCTGTGCATATTAGCTATGGGTGCATGTGTGTGTGTACATAAAGGCTGTGTATCTGTAGTATATGTAAACACATTGACCGTATAAACTAATGAACAATTTTCATGAATTAGCGCTTTTTTTCTGCTCTTTCTTATGTGCCTTTTTACAAAAGAGTTGGATTGCTACATTTTGTGTCTTCACGTTGCCAGAGGCATCAAGTTTAGAGGGGAATCTGTGGCATGTTCATTTATTTCGACTGGTTAGCTGTACAACATCTCCTATGCAGTTGATGAAATTATGCAGAACAGTTTTAGACAAGAACCAAACATGTGCATGTACTGGGGCGGGGGGGGGAAGATCTCTCGGAAATTCATAGTAATAATTACACATTCTCTCCTATCTCCAGACCTAATTTGCAGAGAGAATCTGCTGAATTGGTGGTTTTGTTCATTTTAAGGATTTGACGTGTTGTACTTATGCGAGAATATTTCCAAGCGTAAAAACATCTCTGAGGAAATCAAAACAAGCCCTGTTACCTGTGAAGCTTGGCTTTTATACTGGGTTACATGTTCATGAGCTGGCAAAGCCTGGAGGTACTTTAGAGAGGCAAGTGGGAAGGCGATCATTCAGCGTGAAGCGGACACCCTGACAGACGTTGAACACTGGGCAGGTTCAGTATTTTACATGTCCGACCCGCCTGCCTTACTGTTCCCTCTGGACTGAAAAGGCTCAGTACAACCCGCAAGGCAAATAGTAAAGGTTACTTATTTTGAGCTTTACGTCTAGCTGCCGGTTGTATCACCCTGGAGCATACCTTTGCATGTTAGTATTTCTTATCAAAAGAGATCCTGAAATTTATGTGAGATTCAGTTGCGTTTTTTTACAATAGGAAACCAAAATTATACTTAAACCCTCGCTGTGAGGAGCAACAATCAAGCACTGTAACAAAGCAAGCGATCTTCCTGATAAAAGAGTTACGACCACACTTGTGACAAATACGTCACTCAAAGTGCGTATCAGGTGAGGAAAAAGGGGATTAAAGGTGGGGAGATACTGGAAAAGGAAGGAACAGGAGTGGGTATGGTTTAGGTTGTTTTTTATTTCTAACCAGGCAGTCACCTTAAGGTCAGTTCTAATATAAGCTAGGGCCAGGGAACATTTGTTTACTGTGAATTTTTAAGGTGTTTTAATAACCACTCTCCTTCGCTGGGCTATTCATCCTTTTGACGTTAAAACAGGTACACATCCCCTGGAAGCTAGTTCTCAGTGTGTCTTGGTGGGATGGAGATGAGCGTATGCTTTTCTCCAGCAGATTTACAGTGCGCTCGTGTCACTGCACTTGGCAGGAGGGCACCTGGATACCTCATTGTTCTCCGATCATCTCTCGTGTGTGCTTCAGAAGCCATAAATTATTCATGTCCTCTTAGAATATTCCTCTGGATTTCCTGTGCGAGGCCCTTAATATTGTTGTTTTTAAAGTTTCAATGCAATTTTAGGGATTTTATCATGTCATTTATACAAATATTTTCCTGTCGTGCAGTTTAACCCTTTACACGTATGACGTGTTTTTTCTTGTTTTCCCAGGAGCCTCATCTTGCTTACCGTAATTTACATTGAATTTATTTGAAGCATGTTGACTGATAACAGTGGGATCATTTAGAATTTAGTCTACCTAAAAATGCCTGCTTATCATTTGTGTAACATCTGTGCTATACGAGTGAAATGGACTTTTATGATGGTTAAGAGTTTTTACTTTCTATTTGTGTTTTGCCATTTCTCCACTACCCTCATAAAATTTCCCAGTAAAACCATTTTTTTAGTTTCCTTGTGTGCTAAGATCTATGTATTATTGTCTGAAGGATAGCCCGTAATCCTCATGCCCCTTTATTCCAAAGCTATATGTATTACTGTAAGTCAGCAGTAAGTACAATTCAGCTGGCCTAGTGTCCAGCAGCTGACCTCAGCCTCAAATCCCCTGCTGCATGCTTCACATGACACTAAGCTGTCACTTTAATCCCTGTTGTAATGAAACCCACACATACAGAGTGTATTGCATTATATTGTAAAAGTGGTTTAAAATATGCCAGCAGAACAGTTTGCTGCAGGAGAAGGTTGGGTTTCTTAAAGAGAAAAGTTTCACAGGATCTTTTCAGTCTTTAGTGAAGGACTTGCAAGAATTTATGTTAGGAAGGAGCTTCCTTGGAGTTCTTTGTTGGATATTGTATTAGACTGTAGACTTTCTGTCCATTCACACAATGCAAAAAGACTGAAGTCTACCCAACCACTCAAACTTGGGGCTGGGGGGGAGGAAATAAAGTTAAAGCAAATGAACCGTGTACTGAGAAACATTCCTACGAAACAAGAATATAGTCATTGGCCATCTGTGCTAAAGGGTTACATGTGCGCACACACACACACGGTGTTCTCACCCTGCTGACTGGATTGTGGGGACATGGTTAGAATGCGAGCTTAATGAAGTGTGAGTAATGGAGGTAATTTAAAAAATTTAGCAGTGGAAATTCTGTCTGGTTTAGGCTGACTTTCATACTATTTATTTCTATCTTTCACATTTCAGTCAATTTTATAAGCTTTCAGGTGCTGTTGCCTTCAGGACATAGTGACTCAATACTACAAATTAGCTGTTTAACAAGAGAACATAATTTACGGTGTAGAACAGCATTTAATGAAGAATTCCCAAATTAAATTTTATTATCATTCTGCACAGAGCCCTGATGAAGTGTTTCTACCTCTGGGAATAGAAAGCAGCAACGTATGTGCACACTGAGGATGTTGGAAGAAGTCTTCCCTGCCTTTAGTGCACAAGGATTTGTAGCGTCTGCTTTTTCACATCACACCAGAATGGCAAGACCCTTTAAAGCGATAATTGAGCAACAGGTTGAGAACAGAGGGAGATGAGTTTTCTTTTTCATGCCCTCTCCCTCCCCGATACATGACTAAGATATGGGAGTTATTGCCATGGAATTCTTTGGAAGACAAATTATAGCTGGAATTAAAAAGCAACTGAGAGAAGTCACATGAACAACACAAGAGTGGTTGGTACACCGGTCCTGGGGCACATGAAGTCCTTTTACTGTAGACCATTGGAAGCATTGGATGTCAGGGGGAGGTTATCTAGGCATATCCTGCTCTTAAATCCTTTTGATAATCTCTGCCGCTATCCAATAAATGAGCATGAGGTGAGATGGTCCTTGTCTTACCGTAGATGTCTGTAATACACAGCCGTACCTCTCAGGTAGTCACCTCAGGCTCCCATTTATTTAGTGAAGAGAAATAAGCCCTTCAAAGAGACTTCAGAGAAATGATTCATTTGACATTAGATGCCTGCTCTAGGCTGAGATTATGACGGCTTCTTTGCGAAGGCAGCGCAGATGACTACTTCAGGTGTAGCGTTACAAAGTGTAATTGGTCCTGAGCTAGCTGTACTTGTTCCTCTCCACCAGCTAAAAATGGAGCTTTGAGTGACTTGTAAGAGGTGATGCTGGTCTGCATTTGGTCACATCAATCCAAGCCTTTGTGTGACTCTGTATTTGAAAGAGTTTGAACTGTGATTTATTTCCAACTAGATGTTGTTTTCCCATTAAAAAAAAAAAACAATCAAAACCAAAACAAACCACCAAAACACAACAAAGTCTTTGTTCAAAAGATGTCAGAGCTTGAAGAACAGGGATTAATATAAAGTACAATAAAGAAAAGAAGAACCTACTTAGCATTTGATGTCATGTATGAGGACACAAATTTTAAGTTTAAAAGAAAGGGAAAGTAATCCAATCCTAGCATCTAACACGTGCATGTTGTAAACTCATTACTTGTAGGTGAAGTTACTTAACTCCCACATTTTTGCTGGAAAAAGCAGTATGCAAGAGAGTCCCTAGGTCCATAACAGATGAAGCCATACATGACTGTGTATGATTTATGCTTATTTTAACTCTGTCAATATTATAAATGCAAAACCAAAAGACTCAAGGACATACATGTTATTTGTGACACTTTCTGCAGGATGTTGTGTTCATAAAGCAATAAATGGTTTGAATTCAGACTCACAAAATGTATATAATCCAGGTTTTTTAGCTTCTTTCATATGACATATCTAAACATTGCAGAGAGGCTACTGAACATAAACAATTCTTCTAGGAGAACTGTTATATACAGTACAATTCACTGCATCCAAAACAGGTTAATAATCTTAAAAATATTGTCTGTGAGGAAGAGAACTGTAACAAATAGAAATGATTTAGAGGATTCCGTTCCAGCAACATGTTAGGAAGCCTAACATTCAAATTGGAATAGAACTGCAGATTAATTAAGCAAGCAAGATAAGACAGTAAAAGCAAATACTGTTAGCAGTTTATGTAGCAATGAAGACAAACTTCATGAACTTCGCTGTTAATGTTACTTGATTGTGATAAAGTAGAAAAAAACTATTCAAGAGCTTCATAAAATGTGTTGTAAGAACTGAAACAATATTTTAGTAATTCTCAAGAGCAGGAGGGCTCTGCAGAGGGATCT
>NW_010539673.1:21833-36724 GCF_000687285.1 Phaethon lepturus | reverse complement strand
TCCTTGGAGACAATGTTCCCCGCCATGTCCAATAGGAGATACTTTTCCAAACAGAGGTGTGGTGATACATGTTTCAGGGTATAATTCAGCTTAGATAACCCTGGTTGTCTAAACCCAAGCCATCTAGCCAATGCTAAGACAGGCTGACATTTTCATTAATAGCTGATCACCTTATTTAGGTATTTATCATGGGATGGGATTAGTCACACTCTGAGAAGCACATATAGAGGAACTGTTTGTAAGTATTTCCATTAGCTGACTTGTAGACAACTTGTCTGGGATTCACTCTTCTAACTTAGCTGTCCATATTTAGTATTTCCATCAGATGCCCATTGTAGTAATGAAAAATTAGTCAATGCATTCACTGAGGGTAATCAATTACAATTCAGTAATTCATTGAACCTGAGAGAGGCGCCTTCTTTAGAATAAAACAAATCTTGTCCTGAACTTTGTCAACACCACCGACTCATCCTCCTCTGAGAAGAAAGAGAGCCTGGGATGAATTGTTCAGTAGTCACTTCTCTTATGGAAACCCACAAATAGTGGGACAAATGCCACCCCTGAAGATAAATCAGATGAATACCATCCCGAATGTATGAGATGAGGTCAATCTTCACTGCCTGGCCACAGAGAAGTTACAAATCTGGTATCCAGATATGCTAAAGCACTTGGTCTCCTGCTATAGTTACAAAGCATTCTTGTTATAAAGGTGATAATGGCCCTGACAGTGGGAACTGTAGCCATTACTGCTGAAGGCAATTGTGGAAAAGATTTTGGGAAAGTTCTATAATGGCCTATTTGCCTCAGACCTCTTGGACTTTTGGAAGTCAAGTTATAAATGTAGAAATTAAATTGAAGAATACCCCAGACTAGTCTTGATTCCACATTGGCTTCTGGAAAGAATTGAGAGGTCTTGACTTGTCCCACATGTACCAGGTTCTTAAAATATTAGATGTCATTCCTATGCGTCCAGCATCACAACAGGGAGATGAACATGAGTTGAATACCCACTCAACTGGAAGAGGGAAGAAGGTTACTATCAGAGATTCCCTTCTGTGCACAACAGTTGTATGGCCCAGACTAACTTGCATCTGTGGACCTGTCAGACCTGTCGCAAAGCTCACCAGGTTGACATGGCTTGGCACACCAGCAAGGCATGGGGCTCTCATGATTTTCTTGTTTTCTTGTTTTTCTGATTTATTCCAGGGTCACATATGGCTTGCCTAGATGCTGGTTTTTATTTTTGCCTGCACATCCAGATACGTCAATATTAATTGCTCTTTTCAGGCCTTGGCTACTTCTTCTTTAGTAGAAAAATATAGCTCAACCAGTGATGAATTCTTGGTTCATGCCCACAAATCGAGACTGTGAACTCAACCCTGGATTATTACTGTTCGTTTACAGATGATCAGTTGGAAAGATGGAGAGGCACTCAAGTGCTTTTGCCAGCAATATGTTGATGAGCTCCACTGCCTTGCAGCAACACTTCCAATCCCACTTGTAATCTGTCAGGGTGCCTACAAGGAAAAGCATCCGGCTCAACCTCAGCCTAACAAGACTGAACACATCCTGGCTTTAAAAAAACAAAAACAAAGACCAAAACCAAAACTTGAGAAACTCCTTTTGTCACCAATTTTTTAGAAACTTCCTTTGCCACTGCATGCCAAAGACTTGCTTGCATTTGTTACTTATTGCAGACACTAATCCATAGCCTAACCCCTGGATTTAACACTATCTATAAAGCCACTTCTTCAAGCTGGTCACTGATGGACTTCTTTCCATAAGCAAGAGCACCTAAGAGGAAAAGAAAAAAAGAAGAAACCAATAAAAACAAGTTTCTATGGAGAAAAAGAATAGAATTATCATGATGCACAGCATGACTTAAAAAGCACAAAAAGATTTAGATGAGGAAAAAAAAAAGTGGGGAAAGTTTGAAACATTCAATATTTGAATCAGCATCAGATATGCATTTTTTTGGTCAGAGGAGAGGAAATTCAACTGCGTTTTTTTTCTTTTTCCTTTTATCTTTCTCCTCCTGTCTCTCCCTTCTCCTCTTTTTTTTCAATGAAATAGTAGTCCAAAAATAGTAAGATTGGAAAAAGCAAACTGGCAGGTATTAATTATCTGGACAGGTAAAAAAAGTAAAACCTCCACAGCTCCATAATCTGGAAATTTTGCAGGAGAGGAGGAGGGGGCAATTCACATTTAAATATTTAACCCATTCTGTGATTTTTTTAATCAACTTTCTTATTCAGTTAGAGGAAAGAAAGATGGATATTGCTTGCATCCTTCTCTGATTAATTTCTTGGCTTGAATGACTTCTGACTTCTGCACCAAAACCAACAGCATTTCTCCTATGAACATAGTGCCAGCTCTGGGAATTGAAGTGTTAAACACATATTGGTCTTCTCTCTGTACGCCCCACCTTCTCGCACCTTCTGCTAAGGTCAGAGGAAGCTTGGGCATGCTCTGCATATCCTAAATCCTGCCAAAGCAAAAGGATCTTAATCTTCCACTTTGGTCTTCCCAGGCTGTAAGAGTCTGTGGTTTAACTTTATGTCCCACTGCCTTACTTCCCCCTAGATGATGCTATTCCTGTGCCTGAATGCCTTCGAAAAACAGGGCTTCATGGCAGAGGTAGGAACACAGAAAATTAGGTTACTGTTTAACTCCCATTTCCTTTCACTACATTTAAAGATGATCAGCTCTTTTTGCTCATTCATAAACCCTGCAAGATATCTGTTTAAATACTCATGAAAACTTGACCCTTCCTCTCCGTGTCTTTCACCTTACACATTCAAAGAATTTCAAAGCCACTCTTATCTACCCGATACAAGAAGTAGGGTCTATTGAAGGGGTCAAGCATCAGTTCCTTGCTGGTGGCAAGTGTTTTTCCGTAGACCAACAGCATGTTGGAGACATCCTGCTCAGTGTACATCAACCAGGTCTACACAAGTGGAACATTACTGGGGAAGGATCTTCCCAAGACAGTTGCAAAAGCCACAGATTTTCTTGTTTTACATTTTTCTGGTAGGGAAGGCAAGAGAGAGGTCAGTTTTTTCCTTATATAGTCCCATGACTGTGCCTGACCTTTTGGGGGAGCAGGAGAAGTCAAGTCTCTACAACTTTTTCAGTTCTTGTTTTTTCTCCAGAGACTGCCAAACAGGAATTCAGATGTCAGGCTCCTCCAGAGAAGAACCAAAAGCAGGAGCTGATTCGTGCGTTATAAACACATGGATACTACCCTGACTGAGAGCTGTGCACTCTATGATCAAACACCATGTCATCTACTGTCAGCTCTCAGTTAGAAATGATCTGGGGTTGTTGTTGATCAAAGGCTGGGATTGAACAAGGAACCAAAAAAAATATGTGTCAACACCACAGAGGGCTGATTGCCTCAAAATGATAACCAGATTATTTTGTTAATTTCTCAGGAGACATAATTTCAGAGGTCACCTTCTTTCAGCCATGTGTCTTCTCAACAGATCAAAACAATTTCTGGTATTCTCTGTGGAATTGCCACTAATGTTAATTTAGTGTCATAAGTCTAAATTTCCCAAATATCTCCTCCTGGAAATAATAAAATACAGTAGAACAAAAGAATCAAACAAAATTAAAACATCCTAGGACTCATTGCACCTGTCTGTCTCATTATCTGTAAAATAACCCAAGAGTATTAAAGAAAAGAGGAATATAATTTGACAATATTAATACCATCAATCAATCTTCACCTATGCTGGAATACACACATGCTCATGTTCCTAAAACCAAGAATGTGCTTAAGTGCTTTGCTGCACTAGGTACATGAAGGCAAGTGACTGCACGCATTAGAAAAATCCTGTTACATGAGTTTCCCATTCTGTTACTCACTCATTAATGCATTTCAGAGGAGAGGATAGAGCACGGAGTATTGATCCGACAGCTCTGTAAACACTTCATCAAGAAATGCAAGCTTTAAAAGTAGGATATATTTTTCCAGATTTCAGCAAAGAAATTAGAGAAACCATCAGAGAAAATCATCAGCATACTCCAATAATTGATGGAGAAAAAGCCAAAGCACTAGTTACCCTGTAACAACAGTGTGGGAGAGGGTGAATTAATTTGGTTCTTTTTCTGATAACATTTAAGACTGACAATATCTTTAACTTCTGCTTGTGCATGTCATTACACCTAGCTTTCATCTCTTCCCTAGCCTCCAGATGAAGGTTTAATCCCTAGGCCATATTGCCACGTCCTTCTTACTAGATGAAAGACGAGACAAGAAACAACAGATGGATATAACCCAACAATATAGCGCAAAGAACTCATGAGAAAATCTGGTGCGACCATGATCAAGATATCCAAGGCACAAATTTCTGTAGACAGCTGCTTGGGAAAGGTTTGCAGAGGTACGTGTACTGTAACGCCCACAGCTTGGGAATCCCTGGACTAGAGGAAAGAGGTTATTTTTTTCACCTTATGGTCTAGAGATCACTAAAGTCCTACATCCTACATAGCGTACATCTCTACTGAGATGTTTTTCTTTACCTACCTACCTCTCTCCATTCTGCTCCAGCCCCAGTACTGGCAAGGTAAGCTGGAAGTCACACCAGTAACTTTACCACCACAAATGGCTAGTAGCTGCAGGAACCTCCCAGGATGTCTAAAAGAGAAAACAAACCCAAGCTGCAACAACAAAAACCTGGTTAGACATGAAAAACTTTTTCAGCAGGACAGTAGTCCATCTAGGAGGAGGACCCTGAGCAACCTGCTGAGAGAGGGTGGGTCGATCAGAAACCACCGATCCATCCTTACTTGTGTCATAGTGTGACTGTACTGTAAAATGCAGAACAACATCACTCAGTGCAATGAAAAAGGACAGCTGCAAATGTCCTATGAGCCCCATGACAATCATCTCTGCATTAAATACTGTTTGTTTCTCCTGCTCGGGCTGAAAATACAGCTTGAAAGTCCTACATGGGTTGGCATCCCCCCTGTCCACCAGCACCAGAGGGAACAGTGGCACATAATTAGGAGTGGTGTCGGTCTTTCAGTGAGTGCCAGGAACCAGGAGATAAAAAGCTTGGAAAAGATCTAACTCCTCCAACCTCCAAAAAATTCAGATGTTTTGCTTGAGCTTGTAATCAGCTGCCACTAGTCTGATCTATGGGCACCTTCTGAGCTCATGGGAAATTGTGGGCATGCTAACTGCTGTTCATTGAGAACAAAGGATAAAGCTATTTGCTATTTTCCTATTCAGTGATGTGTGAAACTATAAAAGGTGCTTTCTGATGGTTGGCCTACCCTAGCAAAGTTGAAGATCAAGTTTAACAGTGGATGCTCAGAGGCTTCTTGGCAACTGAGGAATAACACAATGGTGGAGAATGGCTTGAATCACTGCTCAGTACTTGTCTGGAGCAGAAAACCAGCAAAAGTAATCAGAAAAGGCAGAGGAAGCCAGAGAGAACCTGGTACAATGGCCTTGTGAAGGAGCTAAGAGAAGGGAAGAAAAAGCTTCTCTTTATTCAAGGTTTACATGGAAGCTGGCTCAAAAATTCATTATTCTTAGTTCTTGTTTCCATTCCTTGAAAATGGGAACACACCCCAAAATACACCCATCCCACTAGAAACAGCCTGGCAAAAGTCCCAAATACCATCTCACCGGCTGGGTCAAGAGAGGTTAGATCAAGCTCTCAGGCAGAAAAGAAAAGTGGCAAGCATTTCCTTCTGCTTAGACATGGCTAGAATTTGCTTCATAGGCAGGGGAGTATCTCTCCACAGCTCGTTACAGTTTCAGAGCATCATGCAGGCAAGCAGAAACAGGCCTGCAAATTCTCAGGAGAAGGTACTCCTTCCTCACACAAGAGAGCCCCGCTTGATTGCAGTCCAACTGCAAATCTAGGGAAAAAAAAGAAGGTAGTTCTCCATTTTAACGGAGAACTGGCTTCCACTGAAAGTGTTGGAGAGTTTTTCGTGGGAGGGTTGAGGTGAGGAAGGTAAATGAACTATTTCAGATGGCCAATGTTTGTGAGACAGAAAGATCAACCCATCTGGAGCTATCTATTCACAAGTATTCGCAGGAGATCTGTCTGCAGTTATCTCTGAGTTAATAATAAATTGTCCAGGTTAGAATACAGGAGCTGTAAAGCAAGAATGAATTGATCCTTCATCAAAGCACATTTTTGGAAGTGATCAACAGTTACTGTGTTTGGAAAATGGAATGCCTTTTTCTTCCCTGTTTTCCCCAACACTCACTCCTGAAATTTCCTTACTCATTTCCATATCTACACGTTGATGGTCCATTTCATTCCTGTACAAAATATAAGTTTTTTTTCTGCTTGGCCCAATCCCTCTTAGAGATGTTGCTGGGAAGGGCAAGCACAAAAGATCTTTCTGTGCTGGTTCCTTTGGTGCTTTCATAACCTAACACCTTTACGAGAGCTGCAAAACCCCAGAGGGTGTCAAGATTAATTTAAAACATTTCCTAAAGGCTTGTAGAGATGCTTATGTGAAAGGAACCACTGCTAAATTTGCAACATGCGGTACTAAATTTTCACCACTGATAACCACTCCTTTTCCTTCCAAAACAGCAACAGAAGTTTAATTTCTTTAGTTCAAAGGGTGTAATGGCATTCTCTGAAGACTAAGTGGACAGTAAAACTGAAGTGCAAAAGTAGTCCAAAAACTTAGAGCCACTAAAGGGAGACACTATTCTCCTCAGTGCAGAGTAGAGCCTCTAGCAAAAAAAAAAAACTGAAAAGAGATGGTGGGAGAAGCTAGAAAAGATAATGTACTTTCCTAAAAACCTTATCGCATTTATGAAACAGGTGTCAAGTCTTCAGGACTTGCTGAGTTTCTCAATGAAGAGAGGCAGCTAACATAGCATTAAAGTCTAGAAAGGTCTTTTTTGACTAGTAAAGCTGGACTTTGATATTTGCATGGTATTAGCTTTTTTTATCCTAGGATGAACAACATTTTTTCACTGTATGTATATCTGAAGAACAGACTCGTGCAGACACTCCAAAGCACTCGCAAAGTGGGTGTTCTCCTTCCCCTTTGCACTAGCTAGCAGACACACATCAGGCTCCAACATAGTCCCTGTGCTAAAAAACAGTGGAAAACTTCTACCTTTGCTATCCTGGCCATTGGTGAGCCAAACTGATCCATTTAGACATTCAGCATTTTATCTCAAAAGTAGTCAAAATGGAAGAGTTGCAGTGAAGGGGTCATAATCAGGAAGGAAAACAGACAGACCAGAGAAGATCAATCCAATGTCTGACAGCCTACAGGGTCACTAAACCACCTCCTTTCCTAAAAAAAAAAATCAACCCACCTTTCCATCAGAGCAACAGTTCTTAGATGGATGATCCAGACAGTATTTTAAGCCACGACAACCCTTCCCAGCTGGTTCTCAGGCCCATATAAAACAGCACTACAACTTCAAGTTTGATGGAAAGGATGCATCACAGTTTACAAGAAATTGTGGTAGAGGTCAATTAAGCCAAGAAATTTTGTAATCTTTGTAGGGAGCGTAAAGTTGGTATTCAAAGATTTTCTTCCCCAGCACACTGTAGAAGCCTGCAAAAACCCCCAACAAATAAAGCAAATACTCAGAGTGAAAAAGTAAACACAAAGAATAGTGCAAGTCCTGAAAAAAAGGTTTCCAGAGACTCCATGAGTCTCTCTCCTGGGGAAGAATCTAAGACACATAGTTTCCCTAGGCTCCACTAGGAATTAGTGGAGCAAGATATCCATCCCAGCTAATTTAGGCACTGAAATTAGGAATCTAGTCTTCTGCTTTAATAACCTAGAGGTCCCAACACACTCAAGGCAAAACAGCTCTTAGGGAGGCAGGACTGTCCTGTGGCTCCACTGCCTGCAGGAGATTCTGGGATCATCTGAGAAGTGTTTCAGGTAAGCACCTACAGTCACGTAAGGATATGTCTGGGCCACAACAACTAGACTTTTGCTATTGATTTATGTGGCGGTTACTCGGGTCCCATAATGATGGGACTATAAAACTTACAGAGACAGAGACAGCCCAACCTATTCCCTGTTGATCATCTGCACAGCACACCAGAACAACTCAAGGTCACTCGTATTTTAAAAGTTTACCTTGGTCATAGGGACACATGTATCCCTCTTGCTTGTGCAAGAGGGACACTGCTTGCCTTTGGCCTTTTTAAGCAGCTCCATCAAAACATTCAAGAGAAGCCTCTAAAGTAGCTTAAGGTTTGCAGAATACTTTTCAACCACAGTTTGCCTTGAGAGAAACTGCGGGAAGATGCATCAGCAGTAATATCTGAGGGAAGTTACTGAGCGCTTTGTTTTGCTTCCTGTAGCATGCATCACAAGTGAACCATGATCTAAACCTCGCCTAAGTAAGTAGGTGCCAAAGAAATGCTACCAAGGGCATTTCATCTTGAATTCTGATCACAGACCAGAATCCGGAGAACTTCAAGATAGTCCTGAAGCTATGAAGATGATAACCAGAAACAATAGAAGTATTTTAAAGTGTATAATTCCAAAGAATCAGTGTCAGAGGAAAGAAACCAAGGGGTGAAACTACAGATTAATTTCTTTTTTCTTCTTACCTTGTAGATTTGGACGGCTACTAGTCAGACTGAAATACTATTCTAGAATACACCTTTTGGGGACTGGCTACAGCCGGATAAGAAATGAATGATAGAAGCGCACTGGGGGAGGAACAACAGAAAACAGCAGAAGGCAGTTTTCTTTAAGCACTGGGAGAAGAGCAGGATTGTCTCTGAGAAGAACTAGTTTCCATGTTCTAAGTGAAATGTGAATGTGGGACATCATGTCAGCAGGACTTTGGCTGATGAGAATGCTTCATAATTGATGTCTTCTGTGTCATCATGCACTGTCATTCAATCCAGCTGTTACTTCATTAGACCAAATGGTGGTGTAAATCTCTGTGGGTAGGCTACATCTGGTGTATGAATACGTAATTATATTTCTTTGTAGGCACCATATGAATGTCCAGGTAACTATGACATTCAGTATCTAAGAAGATGTGTTATCTAGGTCAAATTAAAGACAAACAAACCAAAAAAGGCCTAGGATCAAAATCAGAACAATGTTCAGGTCATCAGCTGCTTGGAGGATGTATTTTCTTTGACCCACCTTATTCAGCTTGCTGTTGGGAAAGAAGACTGAAAGAGCAGTAAATGCATGAAGGGAGTGTTTTCAGAAGTGCCCCATATAGAGAAACTTCTTAGGGGATCATGAGAACACATATTTGCCTTACATCTTTTCATAATCCATCATGTTTATCGGTTTCAAATTAACCTGTTTCAAAGCAAATTTGGAACTATTACTTTTACTAATATGCACAAAAATAATAAAAAAGAAAACCAATTTTTTAAAAAATCTAGATGTTAAGTTGTAAACTGTGTCAAAATTATGATTAAACCTCTTGGTAGGACATAATTTTTTTTTGCAAAAACATAAAAAGCAAAAAAATTCCAAATATACGTTGATACAGAAGGAAGCAGAAGCTTCAGCCTCAGATGTCATCTCTAAAAGAGGTCAAACCAAGAATCGCAAACTCAGGCATTCTGAAATTTTAGAAGAATTCAACTCCAGATCTACTATTTGCAATTCTGACCCAGGTCCACGTTTTTCAGAAAAGCATGATCTGAATTTTATGCTCAGAACAATGCCCCAAGCAGGCTGAGCTCCATTCTGAAGAGCTCCATTCTGCGCTATGGAAGAAAAATACTTCAGGTAAAATAAGTCTGAACCTCTGCCTGAAATTCAGTATTACCTTTGCTGGAGGTCCTGAATTGCACTCTCATTTCCCTCTCATACACATATGAATTTTTAATTTGGCAAGGAAGGGTGCCTGTTCTGCTGAGATCTGGAACTGAATTAGATGAGGTCAACTCGTCTAATCAGACTTTTCTGCACAGTATCAAATTGCTTTTTCTGGTTGCTACATTCTTGATGTCTGGCCCTCTGGTAAATATGTTGTGTTCACTACCATCCCTTTAACAATGTCTAAGATCTCATGGTCTGGGTGTCTGGAGATATGACCTTTGTTTCTCCTCTGCACCAGTAACTCTGAGTGTGTACTACCAAGTTCTTGTACAGCAACATGGTGAGGATGGAGGGATGGATGGATGCATGGATGCATGGATGCATGGATGCATGGATGGATGCTTGTGTGACTTTGGTACTGACATAAATGCAATTTACTGGGCAGGCTTATGAGAACTAACTTGAATCTGATTTTACTGTTATGATATCAAATGTCATTTAGGTGATGTAATATTCAGATAACACCTTCTGGCTGCAGGCATACACGAAATTTCAGAGCTACTCCATGGAAGTTATCTGACTGCACAAGAGCATGCATCTGCCACCAAGTGAAATGAATGAAAGGGCAAAGGTTCCTGAAATGCAGCTGGAAGTTGTTCAGCAGCAAGATGGTGAGCAAAGGGGCAGACATAATCCTCACAGTCTCCCATAGACACAGACTGGAGGGGTGGAGGGGACACATGGATGTAACCCATGTTGGCTCCTGGTTTTGCTAAACACATGAAGGCTCACAAGGACATCCTTTCCTCCCCTCACTAAATCAGTGCCTAAAGAAAGTGGATCCATGTACATCAGGAAAGGAAGCCTTAAATACCCCCCCAACAATCTCTATTATACAGCTCTGCATCCACCCATCAGCTGTTTTGCCAGGGTCTTTCCCAACCGTTTCATTCTCTTTGCTGTACAAAGATGCATCAATTTATGCCCTTGCTCATTACCAGCCTGACTTACCCCTGTGTTTATGCAGCTTGTAGCTTTGACCTTTCCAGGGATTTCAACACTTGTGGCATTTTCTTGCATTAGAAGTTCCACAATCCCCTCTTCTATCCCATTCTCACTTGCCTTTGTCCTTGCCTAGGCTTTTATTCTCCTAACAATCACCCCAAAGGGGTCAGCAACCCCAGCCCTGGATAAACCTTTTGTAAAGGACTTGAGAAACTCCGTTTTTCCACCTTTTAAGTTTTATTGATCTCTACAAAAAGCTCAGCAGCTCTGTTAAGGGTGTTATGTGGATGAACACACACAAATGATGATTCCAGCCAAAAGAGGGGAAAAAGAAACAATAAAAAGAAGAATGTTGGATATTTTTAACTGTTTAATGGGTAAAAATTATGCATGAAATCAGAACTGCACATATACTTCCAGCACACAGTCTCTTGTCACTGTCATTTGAGGTCTCTCCCTGCTCCTCTTGGGAATGGGTTGGTTGACTGGTTCAAGGGAGAGATTTGGAGGTGTTTAAGTGCCCAAAGAAGTACGGAGATGCCTGGAGGAAATTTCAGACCTGTTTTCATCTTACAACGGCACACAAATATTAAGGAATCAATCTTTAAAGATATATCTGGAGATGTCTATGGAAAGAACCACATCGTCTTTGGCTTCTTCTCTATTTCATAGAGAGAGATGGGCAGGAGAAGTGACTCAGAACTAAGCTGGGCTGAGTCACCCCTGAAAGATGCTGACCTTTTCTACTGAAGACCTCAAATCCTTATCACTAAAAGGATAATAAGCTTCTCGTCCTTGCTTCTGTGTGTGTTCATCTTGTCTCCTCAGATTGCAGGTTCCTTGGGAAGGAATTATCTCTGACTAAGTATTTTAAAGGGGCACAAAGCATAATGCAGTCACACTTTGTTCAATAATATAAATTAGAAAACCAACAGCAAACACTCTGGAAGTTTAATAGTTGGTTTTGTGTCTTGAAAGAGTTGCCCTGAAAACCTGTCTGTCAGCCTTAGGGAAGCTTGGGTGCAGGTGTGCATTCACCCAACCCTACACCCAACAAAAATATTGACCTCCTTAGAGTGTTTATCACTGCTTTTTAGCAAAACACAGACACTTACAACTAAATAACAGAGAAAATAATTCAGGTGGGTGCATCTGAGATGAAGGAGTAGAGGAAAAAATATACAATAGGTCAATAAAGAGACAACTAGTTGAAGGAACAAACTGAAAAGAAATCGATGTAGGTCCACCCTTGAGCTATGCTCAGAATCCACTCCACAACAGATTCCGCTATTGTCATGGTGTCACCGGTACCCACTGCAGCACAATACTATTCAGCATAAGTATGCACTAGACTGCTGTCATCAATAAGTGAGGTTAGGTGAGCTGTATGTTAGAATAATTTTCTAGATGATGAAAAAAATCCCACCTGTCCTTCAGATATATATACAGAGAATGTTCTGTTAGGATCTTCCTCTTGCTTTGGACAATTTAGCAGTTACAGAAGTTAGTAATTTAAGCAAACTATCGATTGTCTCTTAATCTCTACTCTGGAATAAAAATCTGATCAATACACAATTAACTAAAAATATACTGTGATAAAAATATTCTTTTCAGTGCTAGAAAAACTTGAAGTGTAAATTTTCCCCTAGAATAGAACCAAAAGATATGCCAATGCCTCTTAGCATCCAGCAACCAGATTCCTCATGGAGGGTCAAGTGTTTGCTGCCCCTCATCCCTTCTCACTATACCTTCTACGGTCTTCAGACCCTTGTTTTATTCCATACCAGACAGTGAAACCCACACCATTTTATCATCCCTTTCTTTCTTCTGAACAACTCCTGTGGTCACTGTCCCAGGTAGTCCTTGCTGTCCTTTGCAGAGGGTCTACTACTCTCTTGTCTATACATATTCCCTTCTCTCTATCAACAGTTTTAGACTTATCTTCCCAGGAAAACCCAGCTCACAGTGGTGAGACTGTGATTGTTTCTGCCTATTCATCTCTTCAATAGCTTCTCAATTCTTTGATTAATCTCAGGCAACTTCCAACAAACACATGCAGTTGGAGGAGAGTCAGTGTTCCCATCCAAAGAAATGGCTGTTGCATGTCAGCCTCTATTGGATAATGAGTCCACACCTGAGTTGTATTATCAGAAAGGTATTATGAAGGCTCACAACTGAAAGGAAAGCTTTGGCCGTACCCTTGGCCAGTCAAGAGAGACAAATCCAGGGGATTTCACTGACCGAAGAGGTATGGTCTTGCAATATGTTCCTCCAGTATTTCAGCACCACTCACCAATGAAAGGTGCAGTTTGCTGCAAGCTTAAGAAAATCACAGACTGGTTTTGTGTTGCCACCAAAAGGGACAGTCCCACTTTGTCCTGCTTTCAGCTGGGATGGAGTTAATTTTCTTCCTGAGAGCTGGTATAGTGCTGTGTTTTGGATTTGGGATGAAAATGATGTTGATAATATATTGCCGTTTTTAGTTGTTGCTAAGCAGTCAAGGACTGTTCAGCTTCTCATGCTGGCCTGCCAGAGCACGGGAAGCTGGGAGGGGACACAGCCAGGACAGCTGACCCCCACTGACCAAAGGGATATTCCACACCATATGATGTCATGTTCAGCATATAAAGGTGGAGGAAGAAGAAGGAAGGGGGGGAAGTTTGAAGTGATGGCATTTGTCTTCCCAAATGACTATTATGCATGATGGATCCCGACTTTCCTGGAGATGGCTGAACCCCTGCCTGCCCATGGGGAGTGGTGAGCCAATTCCTTGTTCTGCTCTGCTTGCGTGCGCAGCTTTTGCTTTACTTATTAAAGTGTCTTTTTCTCAAAGCATGAGTTTTCTCACTTTTACTCTTCTGATTCTCTCCCCCGTCCCACCGTGGGGGAGTGAGCAAGTGGCTGTGTGGGGCTTAGTGGCCAGCTGGGGTTAAACCACCACACATTTGCTCCAGCGTCCTTGGTGGTGTGTTTACACAACGTCCCGCATATCAACTCCGGCAAGTGTGCTCACACACGATGACTGCTCCACTCACTGATCCAGCAGAAAACTAATGCAGAAAAGACAAAAATTTTGAAACACAAGAGGCAGAGGGAAGGATGAGCCCATCTCTGCTCACACCCATGCAAAGAACAATGTGCCTTTGGTAGCTGCACAGCAGACGGCAACTTAAGCCAAACGTGAAGTCACAAACCGAAAAGTTTCCTGCAAGCTCTGAACAATGATTGTTCTCTGTTTTCCTAAAAACAGGGATTTTTACACAAAGCCATGTGCACACACACAGGGAAAGTGGTGGGAAGGGGCGCCTGAAGGCAGAGATAGTACAGAAGAAGGAGCATTAATGTGATCTCAGGACCAGTGACATTTCATACCATACCTTCTCTGACTGCATCCTACCTACACAACTCCCTCTCTGCAGTTTCCCCATGCTGATTACTGTGGGGAGATTGCCCTGGTGCTGGATTTGGGTCACCCAAGGAAGGTCTCTGCCAGCTTGCCCACCCCGTGGGCACCACACAAAGTTGTCATGAGATGTCCTGCAGTGTAAGGGAGACCACCATGGTGTGTCAGAGGACTTGTTGGCTTGGAAAAATGATGACTCAGGGGAAATGTGAGCAGGCTACAAAATCATAAGGGGCCAAGAGGTGCTGTGTAACGTTATGATCATTTACACTCCCTTCTAACACAAGAAGACAAGGAGACCACCACAAATTCAAGGAGATACTTTTTCACACAAGTTGTGCTAAGCTGTGGAGGCTTTTTGCTGGATGATTTAATGGGTTTAAGAAGTGTTTAGATAAATTCACCTGGGAAATATCCACACGGTGCTGCCCGGTCCCAGCACACCAGCTCTCGTTCAGCAGGTCCCTCGGTCCTGCCATGGCTGGGATGGCCCAGGGACATATTCCAGTGCATTTACTCTGCTCTTGCCCTTCCCTTGACATCTGCTTTGGCTGCTCAGGGCTGCATTGCCCTTTGCTCCAACCCGCCCCTGCAGTTGTGCCATCCCAGGGAAAGGCTTGTTCACAGATATCTGAGGGATCACACAGCAGGAACTGGTTGATTTTCTGCTCCACGACATCCCCCAACACACTTTGGGCTGTCCCCTTCCCCTTGGCAGTACCCC
>NW_010539673.1:0-21753 GCF_000687285.1 Phaethon lepturus | reverse complement strand
GCCGGCAGTGAAACTCCAATCCCGCCCCGCCTACACCGTGCCTTGTCCTCCCCTTCACTCCCCTCCTTCCCTCACTCCTTTCTGCTGTCATGTTTCCACAGCATGCAGCCCACCTCAGCAAAGAGACGCCAAACAAAAGGGCTGACGTTATGCTTGTTGCCCGCCAGCTTTTCCAAGTGCTCCCAGGACTTCGGTAGTACAGCTGCTGTGATTTTTTTCATTCGTCTCTTAACCCCTCCCCGGCTTTTGTCATTAATGGTGAAGGATCTTGGTCTTTTTATTTAAGAGCGCTGTGAATCAGAAAGCAGAGTGTTAAAATTCAGAGTGGGGCTGCCTCCCCCACTCTTTTCTTTCCCCCTCTTGTCCCTTCTCCTGCCCTTTACTGCAGGTTTTGGGGCTTTCTCAGCCAAGGCAGGAAAGAAATGCGAGACCCATACAAGGATGCAGCTAATCTGCCCCACGTACCTCGTGCCCACCGGCTCCCCCACCACTCTGCAAAATGACAAAAGAACCTTGATTACTGACTCACCGTGCCAGCTGAAGGAGATGGGGGGGGGGGGTAATGCGTTGCCTTGGTTTGTGATAGTGGGCTCTGAGTCTGCGGGGAGATTGGCTGGCATTTCGGCAGCTGAGGGGGCTGCCCCGTGTCTGAGCTGTCACACTGACTCACCTGCCACAGCAGCAGCTCTGAAAGGCACCTTGGGTGGAGTGGGAGAGGGGGAGGCAGAGGCTGGAGGAAGATGCACACCCCACAGACATGCGGAGGGAGGGTGTCTGCCCCCCCAGTTCTACCGCACAGATGCACACGTTGTGCCTTTCGGGTCTCACTTACCCTCTTCTTTCACTCAGAAACGGAACAAAAACTCAGTTTCCTTCCCAGCCCCTCTCAGCTCCCCACCCGCGTTTGCCACAGGACAATACAGCTTAAGGAAGTCCAAAGCGAGAAAGACAATTGTCCTATCTGGCCTGCTGCCTTGCTTCACCAAAGCGTCACTTTTGGGGAGGAGAGGACCTGTGCAGGAGCCCACAGCGTTGTTTTTCTGGGTGCTGGACCAGACTTGGGACTGGAGCGCTTTGCCTTCACCAGGGGCTGACTGTGACCATCCCTGGTCAGTGGCTGGTGAGTCATGGCAGTCCCTCGCCCTGAACAGGGAGGCAGGAGACAAACTCTGAGGCTTCTACAGGAATTCCAAAGTCTCTTTATGGCATTCATGAGTGATTCCAGCATGCAATGGTTCATTGTATTACCAACGACCTTTCCTCTTTGGAAATTTCCCCGGCGTTTTAGGACCACAGGGAACCAGGTGGCAGGACATTGAGTTCCTCTTCCTACCTTGGGTGCTGCTCCCTCTTTCCAACATCCAGTTCCCATATTATTTTTCATCCAATGTCTGGCCACTTATCTTCCAACCCATTTCTATATATTCTCCCCTCCATCCTTGCTGCTTCCTCATGCTTTTGCACATCCCCTGTATGAAAAAAGACACCTGAGTATCTGCTCTTTGCATTGAGTAATCAACTGAAAATAAATGGGGAAAAGGGTGATTACTCCTATGTTTTTTTCCCCCAGTTTATTTCATGACCAGCTAACTCTGCATTAAAACCCTTTCCACTGCTCTGAGCCCAGTCAGCTGCCCTCACCGTTAATGGCATCCTCAGAGGATTCACTTTCTGCTCTGAAGGTGTGTGAATGAAGCACTGCTTTGATAAAAGATTATCAAGAAATCAGTAATGAAGTATGAGGTAAAATGCCTCTAGGTCTGGGACCAGAGAAAAGAACATCAGTGATGCAGAGGGATGATAGGTAAAAGGTAATTAATAGGAAAATGTGATGATAACCAGTATAATCTTTTGGTGTTCCACCATCTGTCCAGCTAAAGCACCTGCAATGAGCCCGTGGGCTGCAGCCTGGGGTCATACGATGATGTTTTCATGTGTGTTTGCAGCTCCTAAATGTTTCCAGATCAATAAGACTTATGAACGATAATTGATAATTCTCATACACTGTTAATAACCTTCCTTTCATTTCCCGTCTTCATACAATCCAGAAAGCATCAGAATCCCAAAGACATTATTATTCAGGACATTAAATCCCAAACGAAGAAATCTAATAGTATACAAGCTGTAAACCACAGGACACCCATCCAACGCAAACAAAAATGTAATCAGAGGGAAGTGAAAGAAGCCACTAATTCCAAGGAATTTTATTTCCCCTTCCAATACTGTGAGCACATGTTGAAGCTGTTTTTTTTCTCCCTACATAGACCACTTCAGTGTTTGGTTTATACCCTGAGGCCTTGTTTGTTGCCTTGCTTCCGAATCTGACTTGAATGGCACAAGGATGATCGGTGAAAGTTTGCAGTTGTTTCTTTCCTAAAAAAAGGAAAAGGAAGGAAAAGGGAAAAAAAAAGAAAAAAAAAAAAAAGGAAGGAAGGAGGGGAACACCACAAATTAGTTCAAAAGCTTGGAGAAGTGTTGGGAACTTTAAGTTCATTTCCAAGGGTTGCTCCTTTCATTTTTAATCAATATTGAGCTGGGAATAAATCCACAGGACTGATGTGCACACTACGCCAGGTTATTTCATTTTAGCTTGTACTGGAAAATAATTTCAACAGTGTTTTCTGGTGGCTGGTACTGTTCCCTCCACCTCTGACACACTGGATTTGGCTAGGAAGCTCTGCACAGAAGAGAGAAACAGACTTAAAAGCATCAGAGAAAAGTCAAAGTAAAGAGCAACCCTTCAAAAAGCGGGAATGGGGGAAGATGAGGCAACCACGTGGCAAAGGGAGAAGAAGGGAGATGGCTTCGTGCCGGGGACTGTGGTTTAGTGACCAGAGGTAAGCTGATTTGCACTCAGGTCTATTTTTTTTCTGGCTGATATTTTCCACAAGTCTTGGTGTCTCTGGCTTGAACCCGTTCCTTTTGAGGCCCCGTTTTCATCTTCCCCAGGAGAGGGAGGTGGGAGCTGCCCATACCCTCCTGTGCAAACTCCGTGGTTTATATTGTGTAGGTGTTATTACCAGAGCCCAGTATCCCCATGTCAATATTTTAAATCATTTCTCTGTTATGAAAAGTTATTTTTAGTGGAGGGAAGGCCCTGGCTGGCAGCAGCATAGTTCACTTTGATTAGCTCCTCATCCGAACAGCCAGATTTGAGAAGAAGTGTCGTACTTTCTTCAAGGAGTCGCAGGTCAGGCATTTTCCTGCTGTGTTACCAAGCTGCTCAGAAAGGAACTGTGATGCAGGTGAGAAATAGTATGTTTTTGAGACTCATGGATTTACCTCTACTGCCTGGTCAAGCACTTCTCTGTGCACCGTCTTCTCACGGCTCACGCCTTTGCTCCAGCAGAATAACCTCCTGGCTCTGCAACCATGTGCTGTTCAGCACGGGACTGTGATCATCCGTTCTGCACCCCTCGCTCTGCATTCTCTCACCAGTGCTGGGAACGGACCTGGGCACCTTTCTCAATGATGTGTTGAGTGGTCTGGCAACATGAACCCACCGACTGCTGACTTTCCGATGAAACCTGCAAGCAGCAGGTCCCTGGAGAGGTGGCAGTGAAGCAGGGGTCTTTGCCTTCTCCCTGACACAAGTCCTGAGTTGTGGGACCAAATTGCCATCTACTTCGCTGTCCATCCTTGATTACAGATCTCTTTCAGCACAACTTGCTTCTTAAATTCTCTATTACATAGACACTTTTGAATTTATTCCTCTTTATCTCCCCACATACAACCTCATTTTAGTCTTTCCTGACACCAGTTCTAAATTCTGAGCCTTCTCATCTACTTTTGTTCCTTTGCTGGTTGGTTCAATCTTCAGTGCTCCAGGCACCTTTAAAAAAGAAGTCATGAATATGTTACAAGCTCACTTGATAACTGAGATAATTAAAGCCTCCATGGGTCCTGTTTCTATTCCATCCTCTGCGCTATGCCTGACCTTCTGCTTGAAGATTTTTACCTGGTTTCCTGTCTGCACATCAGTGGAAATAAATCCAAACTTCCTAAATTAATGCTTTGAGGAAGTGTCATAAGACACATGGAGTTTTTTACATTCCCTGGGTCTGGATTAACCCTTCATGCAGCAGAAATATGTTTGTTAGATTAGTTTACTGAATTGCTGGTCCTCCTTCTCTTGATCTTTGTTGATAGATGGATCTTGTGGTGTGGTTTGGTTTTTTTTCTGCCAGATTTAGAGCTTGCTCCAGAGGAAGCCCAAGGTATGAATGAAGTGTCAGTCAACTTCCTCACCAGCTGGCTTCTGAATAATCAAAGTCATGCATAACTAACTCACATTTGACAAGGATGTCCCAGGCAAGCACACCATCAAAAAGTCTACCAAGTCACTCCCTTCCTAACCCTCTCAACCAGGACACCAAGAAGGCAATGAATCCCATGGTAGCCACCATGGCAGCAGCTACCAAGCACTATAGAGGGACGCAAGAAGCTGACCTTCTTGCTTCCACTGGTGTCAGAAGCAACGTAAGAAGTTTCTCTCCCACACACAGTATTCGACTCTCCGCTTCTTATCCCACTGGGAATGCAGGCACAGCACACGCCCCCACATGCATTGCAGTCGGTAAAACACACCAGGCAAGATGCTGTTACCTAGGCAATGGTTATCACAAGTCTCTGGAAAGGGAGTGGGGGGAGCGGTACAGGACAATGCAGGCTTGGAGAAGGAGAAAATGAAGCCACCAGACGAGATCAAACTGAGATATAAGGCCTGAAATGCTTTGATACTGGCAGCTGCTGGTACTGGGAGATTAGGTGTTAGGCTTTTTTTTTTTTAATGTTAAACACAGTTCTGTGATGGACAGAAAGACTTTTGCTCTTTGATTTTTTTAGTCGCCTGAGAAATGCTGCCAGCTTGTGGATTTGTGACCTAAACTTTGCAGAAGGGCAGGGTGCTGGACAGACCCCTTATGGTGCGATGGCTGGCCAAGATTTTGGACCAAGGCTTAACCTTCACACAGCTGGACCTGAGCAAGGTCCATAAGGAGAGGTTGGCTGAAGGTTTTTTTAGTGTGGTCTCCCACAGTAAAGGTGTCTCCTGTCTCACTGGTCTTCACCCCAGATGCAGTGTCTCTAAACCATCCCCCAAAAGGGAGCAACAGTGAGTTTATAGCATAACTCCTGAAACAGAAACTTACCTGGAAGTAACCCCAGGGGTTGCAGGCTCTGACCTCCACGCTGCCCACTGATACGTGTTTCCAGTGTGACCTCCTCTCTCCAGTCATGGGTGCCAGGCCTAATATTAGAAAAGCTGAGCCCAGGTGTCAGTACATGGCTCACACAAGGATAACTCCGTAAGATAACTCTGTAAGAGTACAACTGCAGTGCTAACGAGCACTTCTGTGAAGCTTCAAAGCCTTTTGGAGGCAAGATCTGAACTATTTTATGGCATGTTCTCATACATGTAAATAGCATTCTGTACTGAAATCAGAATTAAGCAACACCACTCCAGCAAAAGCATATGGTGAAGAATAAGACTAGCTGCAAACTCAAGTCCTGTGAGACATCCTGTTAATTGATGCCATTTGATGCATTTTTGCTGGACCCGTGCTTGACAATGTAATGTAAGTCAAGAAATTCAATAGTCCACTCTTTGGATATTGGATGTAGCAAAAAATCCCATGTGTAATGTTAGCCCCTCCAAAAAACCCCTGTTAGCTCCCCTTGTGCTCAGACACTCACCATGGTCATGCAGGAAGTCAGTAGTACACAAAACCCCAGCAGAAATTTGTACGTGTAGGTTCTGTGTGGTAAGGATGGAGGATTTCAGTCACAGCAGGACTGCCCAAGTGCCCTGCTGCATGGAGCTAGGTGGGTGTGGTGGTGCATCCCCCCACCCCTTGCCTCGTACCTGGGGTGCTCAAAGTTGCCTGATGAGCCTTGGCCTCCGAACAAAGGATTTGGTGGTTGAGAACCCCTCAACTGTACCAAGCACTCTTGTGTAGCCAAGGAGGAGAATGGCACTGAGTGTATCAATCAAGGACGCGATCGCCTAAACAAGGTACAGAACGAGAACAGAACCAATCAATTATCTCCTGACAATCCTGGCAGTGGTACCATTAAAACCTGAGAAATCACCTTGCTGGATTGTGGGAAACTCACTGATGCCCAAAGTCAATCATCTCCTAGTCCTATAAATAGGGGTCCCAAGTGAGACCCTTTGAGCTCTCCTGGACCACAGCGGGCTGCGACCAGCACCTCCCTCTGAGTGGGACGCCTCTCAGAGCCCGTGAACCCTCAAGTTCATGATCAACTCAGAAGCTCGACTGTGCACCCGTTAAGCGACACAAAACATTCGATGTGAGTATTTGAATTTGAGGGGGATATTTAGTAGGTACCTTTGCACATATCTATCTTTTTTCTCTACATCTCTATATGTGTCTCTATCTCTACACTTATATGTGTGTGTGATTAAGGATTCTTATTAAGTTTTAGGTTGATTATCCTGCTAAGTTTTATATGATTTGATACTGTGATTTACCTCAATATCGTTAGTGAATTTAATTGCCATTATTTTGTATTAAATTGTTGCCATCCTAAAGTTACACCAAGCACAAAATATATCACCACACCAGAACCCCCGATACCCCATCCCTTTAGTCATAAACCATTGACCAAGTTTGGGACTAGGAGTGGATTCAGCCACACCTGGACTCCTCTCTGAGAAGGAATTTAGAAAGCAAGGGGGTCCACTCGGAACCTCGTGACTCAATGGGCGGGTATCCCTCACTTTCTTTCCCTTTTCCCAAGCCTTAGACATAAACCGTTGACCAAGTCTGGGTCTAGGGGTGGATTTCAGTCCACTCTGAACCTTGTGACTCAACAGGAGGGTCTCCCCTACTTTCCCTCCTCTATATACACGTTAATCCAATTCGATCCATGAGTAAATCATTCCAATTTAATTGTAATTCGGTGGCTCTTTTGTATACCTTTTCCATGTTGAATAAGTAATCGAGTGGACCTTGCCATTCAATTCTGTTAAGTCACGCTTTTTACAAATTTATATTAAAATCATTCACTTTCTCATATCTTTGGCAGTGATTCTTTAAGTGGCTTAATTTATTCATCCGTGACAGTGGGCATCATGTGAATGTAGAAGACACAACAGGATGAAATCTTTCCCATTCCTCTTCAATCATTACAAGGAGTGAAGCTTAAGAAAGTAAAGGAAAGGAAAGCTTGGGAAGTGGGCGGAGACAATGCTCTGCTTGCAGGTTCCATTGTCCGTTGCTTTCAAATCAACAAGAAGGGAAATGTTGAAAAGAAGACTTTAAAAAAAAAAGGAAAAAACCACAAAACAACACCCCCCCTACATAAAAAATACCAAGACCTCCCCCCCGCAGCAGCCCAAGTGTCACAGGGAGGGGATTGATTTTCCTTGCTTGCAGCATTTCCTGTGTCCGCCTCCGCACCGGGTCTTTGTGGGTTTGTGAAAGGGAAAGGATGTTGTGTTCAAAAGGGACCAAGCTGCCTGGGTGGAAAAGCGATTGACTGGGAAGGATCAGAGAGAGGGGAAAAAGAGGGAGGGAGTAATCAAGGACACACAAACATCTTCCCTAAGTAGAAGGATTTGGAGCATTTAAGCCCCTTGATGGATTGTTTATTCTCTCCTAAAGCAAGGTTGTAGATTGGTGGCCAAAATGACATTTTGATGGTTAGCAAGGTGATGGAGAGAGGGAGGTGGGAAGGGAATGATGCATATTCTATGCATGGCTTGGAGGGAGATCCAGCACAACAGAAAAAGGGAGTCCTTGTTAACATGGCAGTGAGGTGGACCTTGTGGTGGACAAACCAGACAAGAATCATTGGCATGGCTCAGCACCACCCCTGCTTTGCTGTGCAGCAAGACAGTAGTCCTCCAAGTAGCCTGGAGAGAGCACTGGGATCCATTCTGGAGTTCAAGTGAGCACAGATCAGTTCACGGCCCAAGAGATTTTGGGGGCAAGAGGTTGCTTAAATTCAGGAGATCTGCTATAGTCAGGGTCTACTCAATGGAGGTTCACCTCTCCCTCTTCTTTTAAACAGCAACAGTGGGTGTAAAAGCTGTGGGACTGAAGTACAGGGGTTGGATTTGTGGTATATGACCTGAACCAGGCTTTGGACATGTCCAACAACCCCATCTTCCAAGATGTCCAGAAACCCCCAGATTCAAGTCCCAAATGGCAGGCTGGGACATTCCTACAAAATGGTTCTCGAAGAGGCTACCCTGTTAGTGTGATACGGCTTGCAGAGATATTTTGTTCCCAAAACATATTTTGGAGAAAGGTCTCTGTGCTGAGTTTTGTTTCTAATCCATATCTCTTCCGCAGTTGGGTACAGAACTTCAAGCTAGTGTCAGAGCCCAACACACCACAATTTTCCATGCCAATGAGGAATGGCAGTGCATGATTGCAGAAGTAAGATTTTGTTTGGTTGGACAATGCTGTCCACTTAAACTGTCTTCTTGTTGAACATTTCTTCCAGGGAAATATTTTGGCTGTAGATAATCTAGAGGAAAAAAACCCAGACCTTTCCAGGTAAAGCTCTTGAACAGAATATTAGCAAAGGCCATAAATTCCTGCCTAGAATGTCACCCATTTCTGAGAGATATAAAGGTTTGCTAGAACTTTTGCAGTCCCAAAATGCATTTCCGTACCATGCCTTTCAGACAGTCGTGATTTAAGTGTTTCTATTTTCTGTCATGAGTCACTTCACAAAGAAAACTCCGGTGAAATATGTACGTTAATTTCAATTGTACTTTTGGAGCACAGCTGTCCTTATCTCCCTCTGCGGTCCGGGGAAGATATACGTCACTCAAGAGAGGGATGCAGGTAACTGATCTTGTTTAGGCAGCAACGTTAAGTGGCAGGTGAGAGGCACGCAGTCTTGGCTTGTCCGTATGAGGACATCCAGCTGCCTCTGTGTTTAGCACATGTACCATCAACCTCAAATGAACTGAGTCAAGGCCAGGTCATGGGATGCTGTTTTACTATTGACTTCTGTGCGTAACATGGTATGAAGCACCCAAGGCAGGGCAGGAGAAACAGAAATGTGCTCAAATAACTTATTTTAAAAGCTGCTGCACAGTCCTTATCCTTGACGTAGGCCAACTGTCTTGACAAATCCTCGTATGTAACTATTACTCATACCAAGGCAACCCAGAAGTTGTCACTCCACCGTTAAGTCTGGACTGCATGTTCTTTGCTTCACTTGCAGAGCATTTAAAGAATAAGGAGATGCTGCATCTATTCAGACATCTCCGGCAAGCACGGTGAATAAGCAGCCTTTGGTCCTTGCAGAGGATTTTCAGAGAGTGAGTCTTTAAAAACGTAATATGGAGAGGGGTTTTGTTACAATCATCTTTGCTGAGCACAGTCAAATGAGAAAGGAAAAGCTAGTGCAAATAGAAAAACATCTCCAAAAAGAAAGAAATAAATGACAAATAATAGCAGCCAACGTTAAGCAACCGGTGAGTGGGCAAAGTATTACATGTAAGAGTTTGTGTCAGAAGCAAAACCTCAGAAGATTAGAGGAAGGACACCTTACTGCCAACATCTGCCAGGCTCTCCAGACAATCCTAGAATAGTTATAAAAGCCAGACACGGGAGTATCAAATCTTTACAACAAGTAGGCCAAACTGATAGATTTCAAGCTGATGGAAGTTGACAAATTGCAGACAAAACAGTTAAATTAGTTACACCAGGAACATTTATCATAATCAACTGTGGAGTGTTACCAGTCCTCCAGGAGGAACAGAAAATATCGAAAGAAGGATGCTGTCTATTTTTTTAAGGATTTCCAGAAAACCAGCTGCTAAGAAAAAAATAAGACACCTGTCCAGACAAAGACAGACGAAAACACAGAAGCACTGAGATGGGATCCAAGTATCGTCTCCAGCTCTCTTACCAAAAAAGGTCTCCTAAAAACAGGGAAGCTAAAGGTTATCAGAAAGTCTCAACTGTGTTTATGACCAACATCCAACAACATCCCTTTTAGCCAAAGTCTATCTGGATGTGGGATTAATCTGTTCCTTACAGGTTAATATTTTCTGAAATTTTCTTATTCATCTGTATCTGAACAAAAGAAATAAAACTAAAATCAAAGAAAACATTTTTTTGTGTGTGTGTTTCTCTCTTTTAAAAAATTGTTTTCCTTTTAATCAAACACAAATAAAAAAGTCACTGCCCTAAATACCAAAGATTTGTCTGGAGCTACTGGACTAGTAACATGTGAGAGAAGCTTTAACTTTTGTATCTCAAAGCCATGCTGCATGGTGACACCAAAATATAAGTTTACTTTCTGTCACATTCCAATCACATCCCCCTGCCAAGGAGAACACACCTCACACACCTGAAGTGTCCAACACTCTTGCTCCTATTTCTCTGGCTGAAATCTCAGCTCACTAAGAGGATTGATTCAATGTACACATCTTTTTTTGCTGATGTTGTTTTATCCCTTGTCTCTAGTGGGATTGTATTATCTTTATCTCTTCTCAGAGCACTCAAGATGAGGGGAAAGCTGTTGAAAATAAATTAGACTAAAATAAACTCCTATTGGAAATGCTAAGTACTGCATGTTCCTGCTTTAGGAAAATGAAATACTTCATTCACATTCCTGAAATGGGACTTGGGACAATTTCAAGTGTTGTGTCTTTTTTTAAATCCTCCAAAAATAGTGAATGTTATAAATTCTTACTTTTCTCATATGATAAGGAATGCATTCATTATTAACATATAGCAAAGCTTTCCTCTCTTAACTATGCATTTAATCAGAACTGGGCCTCGTTAGCTAACATGCCTGCATTTTTACATGCTATTTTTGTCACGTACCTTTTTGACTGGTCACTGGTGATGACCTGAACACATCTATGTTGTAATTAATTGTCACGAATCATGATTAGGATCCTGCTGACTAATCCAATTTGTCACAGATAGAGTGATTTAGTTCACTTAAAGAACCACTGTCAAAGGTGTTAACAAAAAGTGGGTTTAAGATGATGTTGTAAAAGTGCAACTTAACAAAGTTCGATGACAAGGTTCAGTTTATTATTTACTGCATGGAAACACATAAAAAAGAAACTTGAGTTACACTTGAGTTAGAATGATTCACAGAGAGACCAGAGATGAAAAGAGTGAAGAAGACCCTCCCACAAGACTCAGAATGGACCCTCTTGCTTTCTAAACTCCTTCTCAAAGAGGAGTCTAAGTGCGGCTGGATCCTGATTTAATCCCAGACTTGATCAACGGTTCATGTCTAAAGGATTATATATGCAAAGTTGATGTAATGTTTCATCAGCATCAGTTCAGCATGCAGTCAAAGTTACCAAGGCAAAATCAAAGTTATCCTACTGCAGGGTTATGCACGATATCGGTTGATTATCAAAACTCTGCTCTTGGTAAAACATCTCGCTGCCTGGGTCAAGAGGAGATCACCACCATGCAGCCACGCTGCTCAGCATGGAGAGCTCAAAGAAGGTTCACTTAGGCTGTTATATTTATAGGATAAAGTTATTGACTCGTAGTCAAATTGTATGTGATGGCAAAGGTATGCATGAGGCTCCTTGTACCCACAACATTCTTTGTTCCTTGATAAATGAGTCTTGGAAAAGCCAATGGCTATTCACGTGTTAATCACATGATCGGTGTTGCAAGCTCATATGCATCGCTGCTGACTGTGTCACTCTGTTCCTTTGCGGGTTTGCAGAGAACGGATTTAAACTAGAGGAGTTCACGGCCCAGATAGGGCTCAGGCCCTCACCTCCTCCAAAGCCTGCACCAAACCACCGCCAGTCTGGCCACAGGGTCAAGCACACCCGTCACATTAATAACATCGAGATTGAAATGTTAGTGCACCTTCCATACCTTTGAAGATGAATTTTGTTTTCTGCTAGAAGCTGGATCTAACCTAATTCGGAAGAGAATCCAATTCACAGACCCCAAACCTTCCATTTGACCAGTCCTGCTAGACACCTTAGCAAAAGGGATGGGGAGATGCTTACCAATGTTAATGGTGTTTGCACCACCCTAACAAACACAGCCCTGAGTCATTCCTAGTGAATCTTCTCCTAGGTTAGCACCAAACATCTAATATGTTCACTGGTGCAACCTCTGACTCTGCTGGTCCCAGAGTTGTACTCAGGATGCCAAAACAGGAATCCTCCAGGGATTTCTACAAGGTTGGACAGACAGATAGATGGATGGACTGCACTGGGGTACCCAGAGGTGATGTGGACTCCACCTTCCTATGTGTCTCATTTGTGGTCCCAAATTTATTTTTGTTCGAGAGCTCCAGTTCCCCATGTCTTTTTTCAAGGGTTGGTATCTATGTAGATGAATCTCAGACACAACAGTAGAGCATAAGAACATTTCATGCTGCCAGGACCCTTACCTCAAGGAAAAGCCTTCCAGAACCAGCCATAGGATTGGCAAGGGAAAAATCCAGGTATATGAGGATAGAGGGTGAGGTTTCCTGGGGGTACATAGGTTCTTCAGAATTCCCTCTCCTGTAACTCTATTTATTTGTCCCATGGAATTTCTCCTCTTTCCTCTCCTTTTCCCCTACCACATCTGGTCCCCTTAGACCTCTATCCCATCTAAGTAATTCCTCTGTCCCCTATCTGTCTGCTTCACCTTAAAATCCATGCCTGGTCTGTCCTTCCAGGTCACATCACCCCTCTAATTTGTTCTTCTCCAAAGTTCCCCAGCCGGTACTTGCGATCTCCACCCCTCTTTATCTGCTATTCTATGTGTCCTTGTCCTGACTAAAAGGCCCGGGGATGACCAAGAGCTGCTGCCTCTTCTTAGAGCAGCCTGAGACCTCGAAGCAAAAAGCTTCAAAAATGGAGCAGGGACATCTTGTCTGTTTTGAGGTTGCCTCTCAGGGGAGGGAAGTAGGGAGTGGCGAAATGAAAGAGCAGAAAGAACCCTGTGGCATGAAGACTCTTCTCCCCTTACACTTTTCCCCCTTCTTCCTATGGCTCCTTTACTCCCTTCTTACAAGGCATAATGGGGAGCGGCAGTGGGGTCACTGTAGGTGGACAATGTCCAACTTCATAGCTTGATAACATCTGTAGTAAGATAAAGAATAACACACACAAAGGGAATTTCTGTTGAGATTTTGTTGTGTCACTCAACATACTTGGCAGAAACTTAATGACAGGGCTGAAAACCTTGGCATTATTAAATTGTAATAAATAATACTTTAAAAAGGGAGTCTGTAGCTCATCTGAATCAGTTATGTTCTAGAAGTGATTTGTTGAAAAGAGCTGAAAATGTTAATAAATGGTTATAATAACATCACTACTTATAGCAACCCCTTGTGGTATTCTGTTTTAGATGCGCCCCATCTTAAAAGGGTGATGAGGGTGATTGTCCCAAGCAATACTGCAAAATATTTCTTTTATATGTCATCACCCAGCTTCTGTTGTGGTACTCACAAGTTACTCCCATCTGATACTCTTTTTGGTCAGTGACAAGCTCTGACCTTTGAGTTTCTGATAAGCCCCATTCATTTCATTGATATCCAGGCAAATCTACCTAATTTTTCACTTTTGGACCAGCTGATAGGTCCTGTTTAGTCTGTGGCTGGGGAGCACTCCAGGTTCTCAGACTGTCAAGTCCTGTTGAATAAGAGAGTCATACTGCTGACTCTCACCTTGTGTCACCCAGCGGCCTGGCTGGTGTACAACTCACTGCCAGCACCGGCCTTCCTCTGCACCGCGGCCATTCTGAGCCCTCGACTGACAGTGCAGAGCAGGATGATGCGATGCCACTTGTCAGGACGTGGTGCTTGGAAGAGCCGTGCTAAATGGTCTCCCCTTCCCTGCTGCTGCGGTGATCAAGCCTCCCTCTCTGCGTGCAGAACTGTGGCCTCCTAAATTGCCTGAAGGAGGAGAGTGGGATGGACAAAAGGAACGATCAAACACTGCGGGGTCATCAATACACAAACATTTTTCTCACTGTGCCAGAACTATGAAAAGCCACCGCAACCAACCAACAGGTTGGCCAAAAACCCTCCCTTTTAGCTCCTCCATGCAGCAGTGTTTGCTGTACTCACATCTCCTACTCCTCCAAACAGCAGAGACAAGCCTCGCCATTCAGGGCTGTCCCTTCAGTCCTCTGTCCCTGGTTGTCCTTCTTCCAACGCTGTTTCTTCCCCTGGCAGCCCCTATTCAGCTCTTCCTAGCCTTCATTCATCGTCATTCAGAATAACAACCTTTGATTTTGCTTACGGTGGTGAGATAGAGCTGTCTCTGTCACCACTATTTGCAATGGTGTTGTAGCCATGATGATCTAGAAAATCTGGCTACCAGGAAAGGTAGCTCATCTCCTGAGCATGGGACGTTAACCCTTCCTTCCTACAAGCTTTTTTTTTCCTGGGGAACACATTACCTTAGGTCACTGGACTAGCCTCACTTCATATCAAGGCAAATCTTGAAGTCCTCAATTAATTTTTGAACAGTCTTTATTCAAGTAGACTAGATTGTCTGCGTAAAAAAGACATGAAAAAGAATCTTCTGGACTCAGGACTTTGCATCTCATTAGGAGGAGTCCAAACCAAGAGGAAAAAGAGACGAAAAAAGACAGCGAATCTCTATTTCCAAAGTAGCACTCCAGACATTTAAACAGATTAATGAAAAAAACTCAAAACCCAAATCATTTATTAAATTAAATCAGATTAAATAAACAAAAGAAACAAAGGGAAAGCACAATTAAGAATCTGGCTCTGTGACTGGTATTGTTAGTGGGGGGAAAACAGTTAATTTAAATTTTAAGAAGGATGCTATTTGTCAGGGTGCCTTCATTTGAACAGATCTATTTTGTCTGTGACACATTGATCTGTGCCAGATCTCCTCTTTGTGAAGCCAACAGGGAAAATCAGTGTTATTCCACCAGCCCTGTGCTATGGTGAGATTGGGACGCACTGACACGAAGTTTTCCTATCAGAGAGCACAGTCTGGGCAGTATTTATTTCTGCATGTAAAGAGTTTTGCACATGGCCAGCCCACTGAAGCCTGCTGAAGCCACTTTCATCTTGATGTCCAAGGGTGTCCGTGTCGGGACGTTACAGGGGCAGGGATATATCACTTACCGCTCCAAATCCCCAGCAGAGCTTTTGCTGGTGCCAGTGCACGTCGGGAGCCAGTCAGGGGTAAAGTGAAGCACCGTCGGAGATGTACAGATTCATGCAGCCTTACAATTCCTGTTTTCCTCAGCATCCATGGTTTCTCAATGCATCTTCTTCATCTTCACATGATGACTTTGGAACGTTTCTTCTCTTTTCTAAATGGAAACAGGGGTCCAGTTGAGGGACTTCATTGCGGTATGTCCCTCCATGATGATTTCTGGAAGCCTTCCTTTTCCCCCTCGAACACTCAGCCATAGGGAAATGTTATTAGTGTCCCATGTTACTCTTTCTCCAAGTCATCAATATTAATTAAAGAGGAATCTACCAGCATTGATTAGGAAAATACTCACATTATCTACACAAATGAACACAAAAGGAAAATCAAAATGGACAGCCCTGTGGACCAGGACGTAACATTCACCATAGTGTTCAATTCTGAAAAGGGAACAATGAATATTCTTGATTATAAGCCACCCAAATATTATTCATAGGCAGCAGAATTAAATTAAGACAGATTTTCTACAGAACTGTGTGCACAATATTTTGTAAACAATCCTACCACAACAGTCTCAGTTTTCCTTTCATGTAGAGAGTGATCTCCACCTACTGAGATACACCAAGGACCTTCCCAAGTCCCACGTCTGGCAACACATCCACTTTGCAGATCCCAACACCTCTGCTCCCCCACAACTTCGAAACTCCCCAGATCCCTCCAGTTCTTCCTTATAACCCCTGAACTCCCATCCATACTGTCTCCAGCTCCTCTCATGTCCCCTCATTACCAGTTTAGCAAGAAGAAGAGGCAGCAATGCTGTCAGGGTGCACACACATTGACTGATGTGCCACCAGGCCAGGAGCAACAGGTGATTCTGGTTTTCATGCTGAAACCCTGTCCCCCATAGGCCCACAAAAGTAGTCTCCTGTGCATTTCTAAGACCAAATTCTTGGGGCTATAAGTCATTCTTTCAGTCCCATTGAAACTGGGAAGTGGATGGAGACAGTGTTAGGAGGGAGAAGCAGAACTCGCAGTCAGCTAAGACAGATGGACGGTTACAGTGTGATCATGCTAAAAATGAGAATCAAAGTAAAGAATGATTGCTGAAAAATATCCAGAAGTTTAGCTACCTGTCAGTCCACGTGCAGTTAAATGGTTTGGAATCAGTGTAACTTCCAGAGGGGTTGTACGATGTGATACCTGCAGTTCCAGGCAATGAAAAGCAGTGCCTCGTGCAGCCCTCTCCAGTCTGCTGCTCCTGACTGCATCTCTGCAGATCTCAAGGGTAAGCAGGCAAGTAAGCAAAGGCAGCATTGCACAGCTTGAAATCTTCCAGGTGGCTATCAGTTCTAGTTACCCAATGTTAGCGTTCTGCATGGTGTCATATGAAAGAGGCCACCCCAACAGGTCATGTGCTGTCTGCTTTGGAGGCACTCAGGGCTGAGCTCTCTGAGATCCCAAATCCAGATAAGCATCTCGTCAGCACTCCAGCAAACATCAGGGTGAAAACTGTCACCCTACATATAGGTGTCAGTAACATAAGTAGCTCCATGATCAACCTCATGAAGAACAACAAGGCCAAAGGCAAGGTCCTATACCTGGGCTGGGACAATCCTCACTCTCAGTAAAGATTAGGTTATGAATTGATTGAGAGCAGCCCTGTCTAGAAGGACTTGGGGAGACTGATGGATGAAAGACTAGACGTGAGCTGGAAATACGCACTTGCAGCCCAGAAAGCTGGTCACCTTCTGGGCTGCATCAAAAGCAGCGTGGCTAGCAGGTTGAGGGACGTGATTATCACCCTATACTCCACTCTTCTGAGACCCCACCTGGAGTACTGCGTCCAGCTCTGGGGTCCCCAGCACAAGAAAGACAGGGACCTGTTAGAGAGAGTCCAGGGGAGGCCACAAAAGTGATCAGAGGGATGGAACACCTCTGACTGATACGAAGAAAGACTGAGTATGTTGGGGTTGTTCAACCTGGAGAAGGCTTGAGGGAGATTTTATTGCAGCCTTCCAGCACTGAAATGCAGCTTCTCAGAAAGATGGTGAGAGACTTTTTACCAAGGCCTGTAGTGACAGGACAAGGGGCAATGGTTTTAAACTGAAAGAAGGTAGATTTAGTTTGGACATAAGGAAGACATTTTTTTACAGTGCGGGTGGTGAGATGCTGGACCAGGTTGCCCAAAGAAGTTGGGGATGCCCCATCATGGGAAGTGTTCAAGGTCAGGCTGGACAGGGCTTTGAGCAACCTGATCTAGTGAGAGATGTCCCTGCCTATGACAGGGGCTGGATTAGATGATCTTTGAAGACCCCTTCCAACCCAAACCATTTGATTATTTGATGTGAGCAGGTCACCCCTTGTTCCCCATACACTAAGTGGCGTTTGGGGACAAATTGTCTGTTCCTAACACAGATGCCTATAATAGCTCAGGTCACAAACTAACTTCCATGGACTCTGTATTGACTATATGTGGAGCCTTGATACCTCGCTTATATAGAGACCTATATACTAAATACACAATATGGATTTATTTGCCTTAACATAGGCGAGTAGTGCCACTTCAAAACTGATGGAACCTGATGGCAGTCCAGAAGAGTGTGGGTCTTCTGTAGGTCCTAAGTCATGTCTGCCAGCCCTGTGCAGATGCCTTGGACACCCTGGGAACTCCCGAAGAGTGCAAAACTTCCATGTATTTGCAAGTTAACCCCACCTCTAAACCTTCGTGGGATGCACCACATACATGGCACCTAAAGTTCTAATGGGCTGAAGATCTTTCAGGAAGTGATAAAATCTTCCAGTTCTTTGCACAGTGCAAAGGACAGCAGGCTGTAAGTTAGGCTTGCAGATCTCGTCACATTAATTTTAGACATGTTACCATGTAATAATAATTTACTTGTAATAATAATTGCAAGGACTCAGATGTTCAAGTTCAGCCCTTGAGATACTGTGACCACGGAAGCCTAACAGCAAGAAACAGCCCCATCTGCTTTCCCATCCGAAATTAGCTGCAAATAGTCTTGTTACCCATTTGGCCCAAGTATGTAATCTGAAACCACTGCTTAACATATGCTTTTCAAAATATATTAGCTTTGTTTTACAGGGCTTTGGCAAAATATTTTTCTATCACAATTTGCGAAAGTCATCAAAATCTCAACATTCTTGAAGAATGCACTGATTTCAATTCAATGTTGCTTAAAAAAAGCTTTTACATAATACATTTTAGCATTTAGTTGTTATTCCATTTGAAATATATTTTAGGATACATTGTTTATTCTGATTTATTTTATGTTATAAGCTTATTTATTATGTTCTCTTTTATTCTGCATTTATGTTCATGTTTAATTTTATTCACTTTCTTATTTTCATTCCATATTCAACAGTTTTGTCTGGCAAAAATGAAATACTACAAGTCAAACAAAAATAAATGTTGAAATAATTTTAGTGATATATTCTCATTGACCAAAAAGGTGATGCTTTTTCAAATGCACGAGAGCGAAAATAAAAACGTTGCATTGTATTTCAGATTGCAATGAAAAAAAATCAAACTACTGAATTTCACAGAGCTGAGACTCAATAGCTCTACCAGCTCACCATACATGCTGATATATTTATTTAATCACCTAAATATAAAAGTCATTTTTTCTAACACTGACATTTGTTACGTCATTAAAAATTGATTTACAGATATTTTTGCTTTTGTGAATTAACACTCCATTCTACTGTGATTTTTTGAATTCTATCATTATCACGCCTGCATATTTGGTGTTGAATGTTTACACACACTGGTTGTAAATCCTCTTCAATCTGATCCTAGATATTTCCTACTTCTTGTTAGAAGAACTAAAGAGCACAGAGATAACTGCATAAACATATGTGGCATTTGCTATTCCTTATCCTCAGGCTGAAAACATTGATTTCCTCAGTAAGGGAGAAGAAGCAGAACAATGCAAATTTTGCTAATTAGCTATACACTTCAAATTCAGAAGAAGAAATAAAAGTCTGAGAACAACCACGTGCCAACAATTGTGTGAGATCTTTCCTTTGCCTGTAACTATTCAGCAAGCGTTTAGTTGACAAATGTGAGAGTCAAGATTCACACATCCCCAGGATTTTAACCAAAATATGTGTAGTAAACCTATCTCCAGTTTATCCTTCCTTAACGCTGCTGGGTCAGACGAAATCCTTGAAGTACAGTAATCTGCCTTCCTATATCCCAATGATCAGAGCATTAGGTAAAGATCTGCTTTTGTTTGTGATTGCTTTTTAATGTCTTTTCACTACAGCAGACAGACCTGACGTCATTAAGCCCATTGTTATTATATTTTGAGAGGATTACTAAACACATAATTGATACCAGTTTTCCTTCCGTTACAGATTTGGAAAGTTTACTGGTATTTATGTAAGCGTTTTTTCAAAATATTCTGTGAGACGAGAGAACAAAACTGTCTTATTTCATTACTTTAGTCAATGCTTATGTGTGTTTTGGTTTGCTTTTGCTTTCCTTTTCTGGATACGGAACATTGTTTCATGAAACAATGAAACTTTATGCAGATATTGAAAAGCCAATAAAGTTGAATGCTGAGAAGAACTGATGCAGAAAGACATCAAGGAAAGCCGCTTCCAGATGACAGGCTTTTACAAGGACTTTCTTGGTCTCACTCCTTCTCCATACGCACTAATGAATCCTCTTTTTCTTTTCTTTCCTCAGATCTCCTTTGAAATGTCCAGTTTCCCAAAATCTGCTGAGTACAGACATCCGGTCGTTCCCGCATCACTATGATGAGGATCTCAGACAGACATAGACAGACAGACAACCACTTCCATATGAACTCATGGGGAGTTGCACGGCTCTTTCCATCCATCGTGGGCAAGTGGTAGGAGGCAAAGCTGGTCCTGACTTATCTCAGTGCCTGCACCATGGTTCCCACACCCTGGGGAGAGGGACTTACCTGGTTTGGAGAACGGGCATGTGAAATAGTTTGGGTGAGAGGGGAGGGAAATTTTGGCGATGGAAAGAGGCTCTGAGGCATCCACAGTATGTCTAATGGTTTATCTGGAGGTGCCTTTTCCACTTCCCCAGCAAAGCCCAGCCCAGCAAAGCCCAGCCCTCCATTCAAGGGTTTAACTTACAATAATGCGCAGCTGGCTGTGAAGGAGGTAGCATGGCGTATGGCAAATTCTATTGCAAAAACCTCCATGTTCTGCTGGATCTCTCCTTAGAGTCATTTGGAAAGTTGTGTCTCTTTATATTAGACAAAGAGAGAATGGGGAAAGACAGCAAAAATCATAAAAACAAGGGCCAAACCCTCAAGGCAGGAGGGATATTGCACAGGAGTAGACGTGCCCAGTGCAGAAACACCTTTCCACAGCTTGGAGGCTCAGCAAAGACTGTCTAATGGAAGCAGCAGGGGCTTCCAGTAGCAGTGAGGACAGCTTAACGCAAAGGTTATTTGTGTCTCCTCTTTCAATCTCATTTTCCAGCCCAGGGAGTGAACTCCCAAATGTTTTTGACAGTTTTCCGTTTCCATTTCTCAAAGCCAAGCTTTTCACGCCAGCTGCTCTTTGCTTCATCTGATCCACTGGCAATATTTCCCCAGGACAAGCCGGAGTCACCTGCCCGCAGTAGCCCAGGAGTCCTCACAAAAGGCACTCAGCTGTGCATTAATTTGTGGAGACTGTTCGCTTCTGTCCCAAGCCGGTGCAGGCTGGTGCCCTGAACTGTGAAAGACCAGAACTATTAACACTGATTTACATCCTACCTCACCTAGCAGAGCTGCATATTTGTATTCACCTCAGCACGGTGGAAATGTCTCATGTGCTCTGAATCATACTCAACTATTTTTTCACAGGAATACTGAGCATGCTTTTAAATTTACCACAGTGTAATTTCCCATCTACTTGGATTTGTTAGGTGGAGGCTGCTCATAAGCACTGAGCACATATGTGCTCTTTTGCTTTCTCCTACCTTCTCCTTTGCCTTGGTTTCCCTCATCTTTCAGAATATTTGCATCATGGAGAAACCCAAGCAACCTCTCAGGATGCAACCACACTGCCAACTAACTCATCTCTCAGTTTACTTTGCACTTCTTGTCCCTTAGGTGTAATTTGGATGCAGTCTTCTCCAAAGGGCATGGGTTAGTTAGCAAGGCAAGATCATAGAATCATAGAGTCATCTAGGTTGGAAAAGACCCTTATGGCCATTGAGTGCAACTGTTAACCTAACACTGCCAAGTCCACCACTAAATTATGTCCTTAAGTGATACACCTACACATCTTTTAAATACCTCCAGGATGGTAACTCAACCACTCCCTGGCTCACAGTGACCACACTGAGGTCCAAACCCAGCACCAAGCAAAAGGCTACTTAATGGGGACAGTCTGTAACACCTTTGGAAGAAAGTAAGAATTCACTTAAACGGTGTGTGCATTGAGTTTCATATCCTATCAGTCAGGGACTTTTCCACTGCTCACCACCTTCTAACAAAGAATCATCACCCATTCAGTACACAAGCCTTTCATTCTCTGAGTGATGAAGCTACTGGTAAATCATCTATTTAACCAGTGGGAGGCTGACCATTAGAAAATGGTAATAAAGCCATTTGAAGCTTCACAAGCGGTGTTCCCCAGGGCTCGATTCT
>NW_010539672.1:50196-55249 GCF_000687285.1 Phaethon lepturus | reverse complement strand
GCACTTGATCCCTTCATCCAGATCATCGATAAAGCCCCAGTGCTGAGCCCTGGGGAACACCGCTTGTGACCGGCCGCCAACTGGTTTTAATTCCATTCACCACAATTACTGTATTGATACTTGGCAATATATACATTCCTCCCTTTTTCATTTCCTTTTTATATATATAATTCCCCTGAAAGTTAAGCAAGAGCTTGAAGCAGTGATTTAGTTTTTTACTTCAAAACAGAATAAAAAGAATGATGCTAGAACTTATAAAATGCAGTAATCTAATATAAGACTTTTTAGAATTTTATTTTCAAAAGAGCCCTTCTTGCAGTTGAAATAATTATCTTGGTGCTTTTACTTAGCCTAAGTAATTTTAATAAAAACATGGCCGCTGGATCCTGTATTATTGATAAAAGCAAAAAAGCTGACCATATGAGCATGAATTCATTGAATTCATGTTACTGATTTTTATGTGAATCAGGATATTCAAAAACATGGCAAGTATGATGCCTATGATGGTACCATTTTAATGTAACTGTATTGCCTCTATTTATTTCTGCAGTTTGGAATAATTCTCATTTTATTAGTATTTTTAGGGATGCTGAGACCTTTCAAGGAGCCATATAATAGTGCAGAGCACTGTAACATAGAATAATAATTAGCATTATGTACTTTAAGTGGAATTTCAATCTTATTCCTGTAAGCTGTTAGTTGTTTAAAGAATGAATGTAATTTGTTTTCCTTCAAGGTACTGTGAAACATAAACATGCAGATAGTATAATACTTCCTTCTTTTGCAGAAATGCTAAAAGAGCTCATTTTCATATCCTGAGATCCCGTCATATCCCACAAAGCCGAGAGAGGTAACCTGAATCCAGAACACCTTGCTGTTGTAGTAAGCTGTTCTGGAAAAAGGAAGATAGCAGTGCATATACACCATAGAGGTGGTTGTCACAGCTTGCTGGTGACCGTATTCTGCTGCTGCAGACAGTGTCTTTCATGTGAGATATAAAGCTACTATTTTTTACAGCGTTTGGCCCTTACAACTCCTGTGCTGCTCTGAAAAGGTGTGAGAGTTCATCACAAAGGTTGGAATAATTTCAGTGCAAACCAAATTCCTTTTGTCTGTCTGTATTCCTCTAGGCTTTTTTTGAGGGGCTAGGAAGGAGGATCTAATATTTCTCTCCCCTGGTAACTGGGCATAAACAGCTGTTTTGTGCTACTTTGTCAGTGGTGTCTGTATTAATAATCTTGTTCCATTTTAGCATTCGTGCTGTAAGCAGGCAGGACTCAAGTTATGTCATTAAATCAGCATCTGGCCTCGGTTATCCTGACATATTGGGCCAAAAGATGTCTGCTTTTATCTTCATGTTCTTGCTATTGTATAGGGTAATTTATTTATTTATTTGCCCACAGAGAAGTCTTCCGCATATTGCCACTTGACCCTGTCCTCCTTCACAGGAAGGAGACCAAAGGAGCGCTGCCTGTTTTTTGGGGAGGTAGGGCGTATGGTAGAACATCTCCTGCCTAGTCCTCTTCTCAGAAGGCTCGGAGCATTTCTCAGCTGCTCAGCCTTAAGATGCATTGGCTGTCTTCGTCCTTTTTAACTCTTAGTGGGATCTGGAGAAGCAAAGGAACTTACAGCCCTGTTTTGACTCATCTCATGGAGGGAGCAAGACTTCAAGTAAATTTCCGTGAACTTCTGTTGACACAGGGTTAGAGAACAGAGGGAGGGGGAACAGCAAAGCTAGAAAGCTTAGTATTGAGGACAGGGGAGAAGGAGGTAATGCAGCAAAATTACAAGGGACTCATTCAAGGCAATGTTGAGAGCTGATGGAGATAGAATCATTGATAGGTGAGAACTAATTGCAGAGAATTAGGTGTTTGTGAGGGAGCAGCTGGATTTCTTGGAACAATCTACTAGTGGAATGGAGAATTAATTAATTGGAGACTTTCACAAAATTCATTGGGTGCCTCAGTAAGTAAGCAGAGAGAGCAGATGATTGTTTTTTTTGAGGACACTACATGAATAAGGATTTCCAAAGAATTAAATTATTTTGCAGTCTCTGTGTGTTTATTAATGGAATTTGTATTTTGGAAGCTAGATTTGGAGATTTCTTCTGGATTTGCTGGAGAGAGTAAGGCCAAGGGGAGGGAAGAGGTGGGAAAATGGAGAGATAGTAAATTAATTGGAGAAATTCAGAGAGTGGAAGAAAGCTCTGCAAATGAAAATGCGGTAAGCTTCAATGTACAACAAGAGATTGCCTTATACTGGAGAGTAACGGACACAGATGCAGTAACAACTAGATTGAGGTGAACCTGCAAGTTAAACACAGCCTCGTATATTTAATGTAATTTTTCTGCTTTAAAAAAAAAACTGTAAAAATTTGTTGTTTTTTTTTAAATACTTTGGCAGCAGAATTTATTAATAGTGTAGAGTAAATGATAGCTCTAGATATGTACAATGTCCTTTCCTTACCCCCAAAAAAACTATTTAAATTTGTGATGCTGACAAAGGCATGGTTATTTCAAAAGGACAGGCACCTACTGGCTTTGGCCTGTTGTGAACATGCATGTCCATGTATATATATGCATATGCATACATATACACAGCAAAATTAGAAAATTTGTATTTTCCTCAAGTTTTGAAGAAATGGTCTTGTGTATGTGTGCTATTTTAAATGGTAATAACAATAGCAAAAATCTATTGGAAAAGATCATTGAAGGACTCAGAGAACAACAGGGAAGTATACTGCAGTGATTAAATGCTAAATTTATTATTATTTCTAGGCCCTACAAAAATTCCTAAGAAACTTTTCTTTTTTTGTATGATAAGTATTAATCTAATCTTATTTCCTCTTTAGCAATTGCTGTAACTGTGAAACAACTGTTAAAAACAGGATATTCTGCATTTATTTACTAATATTCTGGGTTTTAAAAGTTGTTTTTATCATCCCCTTTTTTTATGCACTAGAAATGGGATGTGTTCAAATTTCCAAACCCTGCAGAAAAAAAGCAGAACTTTTAAATGATGCTGCTCACTAATTATTTTGATGCCTTGACAGTTTACCAGCCTGTAATTACTGACTTTACCCATTACTCTGAACTGAAATAGCTGTAGCGTGTTCACTATATTTACCAGGGATGAATCACCTGATGCCTGCCATACTTCTACAGCAAAGGAGAAACTTACACTAAAAATTCTGCAAAATGCAGTAGTAACATCTCAGGGGTTTGTTTTATTGTTTTCAGGGTGCTGGGTGCACTGCACTGGTGGTAGCTGTGGTGGCAAGGAAGTTAGAACTTACCAAAGCTGAAAAACATGTGCATAATTTCATGATGGACACCCAGCTAACTAAAAGAGTAAGTCACACTTTATATTCACAACTGAAAAGGAAATGTGTGTTAATTTATTTCTGCATTTGTTTTAAATAGTATCCTGCTCGGTTCTCCTACTGAACTTTTTCATGGGTGTGATTTTGCACAGAGAAGGAATCTAATCCCTTGAGCTTTTTTCTGAATTGAGGGCAACTGTGAGTTCTCAGCAGATTTTGAGGATTTGAATATTATTCTGTAGATGATCCTTGCAGCTGGAAGGTAGTTAGTATTACCAACAGTTAAACACTGTGAAACTGAAGACTATTATATTAAAATTAAAAAAACTTTCATGTAGCATATGAGAAGAATATATAAATTTTTTGTACCTAAAATAGGTGAAATGACTGATATATACAAGAATTTCAAGCTATGAAGGACAATCTTAAGAAAAAGACGTATTTATAATTTGTGAGACAGTCTTTCCAATTGCTTCGTGTACTCAACACAGGATTCACTTAGCAACACACAGTACTGAAATGCCTTGTTAGGTGTTTGTAGACAATAATATTTTTAGAAGAGATTATTTAAAAAAACCCTCTAGAAGTCACTAGAATTCATAAAAATATTTTAAGATTTTCCTCATGCAATATAATTTAAATTGCAATAACATCACAGAAAATTAAAGAATGTAGCAAACAAGGCAATAGAAATCCTTTACTGAAATAAAACAGGTCAGCGTTGAGGGAACAATAAAATGAATAGGAGCTACACCGTCCTCTCAGCCTGTTTGATCTTTGTTATTGAGAAGAGCCAATATGGAGAGGAAGGTCCTCCTCATACTTACGACAGGAACTCAGCAGAGCTTGTCCTTGCTGTTGGGTGGAGAGGGATGTCAGTGCCTGCGCTGGAAGCCACAGCTCTGCTCCAGGTGGGAAGGAGGTTGGCAGCCTCAGCCCAGGTCCATGCAGTAGTGCAGTGCTGTGCTGCCACAGGTCCTCTGCTGTGGAGAGCTGTGTCACTTCTCTACACGCTGTCTTTCCAGGACATGTCATCACACTGCTGTGGTGGTGCTGGCTCCCTCATGTCTATGCTGGTCACCACTAACAGCCTGTATCTCCCCTAAGCAGTCATGGTGGGGAAGGACTAAGGATGAGTGGGAAGGCAGTTCCTATATAGGTATAAAGGGTGTCTGCCTTGAAGTGTCTATCTGAGCTTCATTTACACACCTCTTATAGTCAGTGAAGGTCGTGTTGATACCAGACCACAGGCAACAATTTGTCTCTTCCTAACACAGGCACTTTTCTAGTGTCATCTGACAGCTGAGCTCAAAATGTCTTTCCAGAGGGAAAAAGGTTTTGTAAAGATTGGCCAGATTTTGAGTGTGGTGTCCATTTGTGCCTTTTAAAGTTTATTTTATTCAGCTACCCTTCATATAAATCTAATATAATTCTTCATATAAATCAGTCTAATACTGTATCCAAGTGGGACTTTGGTAGCTTCAAACTCATGAAACTCAAAGCACATGAAGAGCAAACCAAGCAAACAAATAGGAGATGCACATCAGGTCACAAATCAGTTACATAGATACTGAGGAGGTTTCCTCACAACCTGAAGATAGCTATGCCTTATGGAAATGCAAGGACTAGGTAGAGATTGTGAGGAGGTCTTTAAAATATGATTGTGCTTCCACTGAAGTCAGAACCAAGGTTCTACAACAGTTCTACAGGTACAAGGTAGGGACCTCTTGC
>NW_010539672.1:35050-50165 GCF_000687285.1 Phaethon lepturus | reverse complement strand
TTCCTGAAATCCCTTTACCCAGATGTTGACTTAGCTCTGACGCTGCAGTGACTGGCATGATATAAAGTGGGAGGGAGAGAAAATAAAGATGAATAATAAGGACAGTTTTCCTTTGCAAGTAACGTAGCCATTCTGTCATTAGTCAACATTGTATTGAAATTGTTTGTCTATTGGTTTCAAGCATTTTTGAAAATTTTGTAGGGCCTAAGAAGGAACTGTAGGTACTCTTACCTTTAACATTTTATGCAAAGCCTCGTTTAACAAAAATTCAAAGCATGTATGAAATAGAACACTGGCCACATTAATTGACAAGATTTTTTTTAATCTCCTTGGAGAACGGTAAAAAAGAAACAAGAATAAAAGTGTAAACAAAAAAAGAAAAAAGTATCTTCAAACAGCTCTGGAAATTTAAAAGACTGTTAAATTGCTAAGAAAATTAAGAGGTACTAACCACAGAACAAGAAAGAGAGAAATTTTATGATCCTATCAAATAGATTTAATTAATTATTATACAGATAATGCAGTAGTATTTCCTCACTGTAACTTATATTGCCAGAAACACCAAATGGTGCTAACTCTTCAAAGAGGGACATATTATTCCCCAATGCAAAGAGAGTTGGTCCCAATATCGCTTTTATATGTAACATGGAAATTACTCAGCAGTCTTCTTGGTCCAGTTACTGCTTTCTGCCCACAGTGCTGCAGCTTCTTGAGGTACCCACTTCCCACAGTTAGGCAGAGTCTTAAGTGCTTTAGAAAGAGTTTATACCAGGAAAGAAAAAACATGCCATAATGCTACTTTTTTCAGCCTGGTGTTTTTCTTTTATTAAACAGGTGAAAAATGCAGCGGCCAATGTACTCAGGGAAACATGGTTAATTTATAAAAACACAAAGCTGGTTAAAAAGATAGACCATGCAAAAGTAAGGAAACATCAGCGCAAATTCTTGCAAGCTATTCATCAGTAAGTACTCTTTTGCCTTGGTTTTCCTCTCCAGGTGTTTTCTCTCTTAGGTTGCCTCTCCTTAATAGTCATTCTTAGTCCCATGTCCTGTCCTGCCCCCTCCTTTCTCTCCTCCCTCGACCCCCCACCTCCTCATAAAACATTGCTCTTGAGGTTGTCTTACTTGTAGAGTAAGGTTTTACTGTATTACCTGTTTACAAAAAAATAAAAAAGTATGCTGGCTGTGTATGTCAATATGGAGTAAATCAAACTTGTTTTTTTTTTTAGAAGTTTCCTGTGTTTCTTGAATAATCTAAGACTTTTTTTGTCTTTTTTCACTGAGACTATCCTTTGTTGTTATGTATTTGCTTACAGGTAGTAAGATACAAGCTACAACAGACAGAAGAAAATGAAAAAAGTTTCATTTTTAGTAGATGTTTTAATAATTTAGAATCAGAATGACATGATAGAAGAAAGCCTATGAGTATGTATGTAACATTTAATGAAAAGAATATGCACCAAGCGTCATTGTACAGTCCAACAGCAATTAGTTGCCTCTCTCCTTCATATAGTCTCAGTATGTAAATCCAAATGTTGGTATGTCAACTATGACCCCTGACAACCATTCTACAAAATGGGAGTATATGCCAACAGCCATTGTGTGACCTTTGAGCACCTCTGGCATGATTCAGATGAGTTCTTGCTCTCTATTGAAATCTTAAGGGATTGAAAACAAACCTGAGAACTGTAACCAGTAGTAGGATTAAGCTCAATTATGGTATTACCAGACTGTAAGTATTTATCTAAAATTTATAATACGTATTTGTTGTAAAGCACATCAAAACCAGCAGAACTGCACAATGATTCAGTTACTCTTCCTTGGACTGGAAAAAAAAAAAAAAAAAAAAGAGACATTTGTCCTCAGGAACCACAGATTCTACCTGAGGAATGATCAGGACCCATGCCACTATTTGTCTGCTCTATTCAATGTCCCCATCCAGACTGAGGCAGCCATTTGTACAGCCTATGAAATTAATTTCCATAAGATACTGGGGAGATGTCGATAAATTAAGTAAGTTTAATTTCAAACTGATGTTTTGATAACTTTTGAGTGTGGGTCTGTGTCTGAGCCAACCTGTGAGGAGATGTGAGGGAAGCATCCATCATGAAGAGAACACGTATGTGTCATCATGCAGGAAAGACAGGAAGGAAATGCCAGGTTATCATATTTCCCATTAGTAAATTTAGGCTAACAGTCATTGTTCTTTTGTTTCATAGCAATGTTTTAAAGAGATGGGTAGCTAAGCTTAGGGTATGAGTTATTTTATAAACCTTGATTAGTATATTATATTTAGCAAACTTGCAGGATTACATATTACTGTGCTATTGCAAAAATACGTGAAGGAATAAAAAGACAAGGCATTTTTATGTGGATATAAGAAGTATATTTTCCCAGTTTGGTCATCATGCTTAGCTTAAAGAATTGGGGGGTGGAGGGGAGTGGCAGGGGTTCTGGGATAGAGGATGGCATGTCCTGTGCATCCTTTGCTGGACTTGAATCCTTGATTGCCAAGGTTATTCCTTAACACTTTAACTTCGCTATTTATTTTGTGTCTCTCTGTGTCTGTGTGTGTGTGCATGTGCACACATGTTCAGAGAAGAATCTAAAAAGCACAGCAGGCTCGATCTGTAGCTTTACATATCGTCCAAGCCCAGAAGAACTTCACAGGATGTACAGTGTTGTTCTGCACCTGCCTTAAAAATTCATTAATCAGATGGGGTGAAGAAGGTGGCAGCAGTAATTTTTTCCTAGCTGTGCCAGCCAACCTTTGAACAACTATGTTAGTAACGTGTTTCCCTCTGTCCTTTAGCACTTCACATCCCATTCCCAAAACTTTTGTATTTAAGGGAAAAAAAACCAGGTAATTTTCTCAATATGCTGAAGAATGTGCCATGTATGAAAACATTGCTTTAGCAGTTTGCTTTCTTCCAGCTGTAGCAGAGTAGATGGGTGCAAATTATGTTTTCTCCCTTTGCATCTTTGAACTTTTCTCAAGTGACTCATGGTGGCATATGGCTCTTTTCCATCTTTCTGCATTCTTAGGTTTTTATGGGTCCCCCTCCTTCACCTTTCCAACCATTTCACTGGAGACAAAATTTATAAAAGGACTGAAGTTTCAGGAACAGTTTCGTACAAGAAAACGTAGCAGATCATGATAACAGTCTCAAACTCACAGTCACAGCTCTAAAACTGCCTTGAGGTGGTCTGGGTTTTTTGCTTCTCATACAGGCTAAATAAGGTGAAGGTGAAATCTACAGACAATAGTTAGTGGGAAGGTTTGAAGCTATTGCAGATTCCTCCTTCATGAATGCAAGTTAATAGTTAGACTCCACCTCAGGCAGTTACTGATTGAAAGAAGTAGCAACTCCCTAGGACTTCCCACCTGCTGAATCGAGCCCACTGTGCTCATTTGGTTGTTTTAGTATATTTTACAGTTTGTTTTCTTTTGTTTTGTCTTTTTATTTCAACAAAATGAAAATAGAGCTCGGAAGTAAGTTGTATAAGCTGTTCCTTTCTAAATTTGCAGAATTTACCACTGTCTGCATGCAAAAAATAGAGTCTTTTTTTGTGAACTTCAGTGGTCTGATTGCTGCCATGGAAATGCGATCCAGAATCATGATCTTTTGCTGTGATAAGTGAAGTTCATAAAATCAAGTTGTTTCATACTTTCTCTTAATGATTTTAGGAAAGAAAGTCTGACGGTTTTCTTTAAATCCGGCTGCTGCAGCTAAAGACTTGCCATTACCTAGAGATAGATTTTTACCATCTGTGATAGGTATTGGGTTGTTTACCATGAGGAATTTTCATGTTGGTGTCAGCTGGTACTTTGTATTGCTACAATAACAATGGATTTCTTGGATTTTTAAAATTAAAATACTAACTGGCAAACAGATGAGTCAATGAATCTTAAGAAAAGTAGAAAACACATATTCTGCAAATTATCTGAGAGATGCTCACCAAAACTAGGTGTTAGATGCTCACCATGACTAGGGTTGTCATTCTCCAGTCAAATCATTACATGCTTACGTTTGAGTAATTATTCTGTTCTGAGACTGTAATGATATAACTCCATACCTTGGAGTTATACCCTCCACATTTTTTACTTTAGAATAGCTCCAGCTCTTACCTTCTGAAAGCACCATACCGATAGTCTGCATTTATGCTGCTATCTGAAGGATGCTCCCAGGGGAAGAAGAGTGTATGACATTCCAGTAACAAGTGGCTGGAATGTCAATTTTATGTGAACAATTCTACCTTAGCAGAGTTATTTCCATGTGTTTTAAAAGATATTTCACCCTTCACAACTTATTTTCTCATGGTGGTTAGCCTAGATATGAAAGGAAATGCTCAGTAGTTAAAGATAGGAACAGAAACATCCTGATTTTGGAATATCTCCAATAAGTCTTTCTTTAAACTAGCTTTCCGAATAACATCATCACTGAGAAATAGGCAGAGTATGCACTAGCAACCCACCTGCCACAAAATGCGGCTGAACTTATTTGCATTTGACAGCTAACCAAATGGTTGGATTGGTTGGCCCTTGACATACTAGTAGACTACATGGTATTTTATCACACATTGTTTATAAATTGATATATTGTTTTTAAAAATTCTATTTCCTGCTTAGAACAGCCACCAGAAAAGTTGTTGAAAGTCCAAGTATTTATCTGTTGAGAAATGTTGACCAAATGACTTGTACTTAAGGAAGAAATTGCTTATTTGTCAAAATCATATCTACAAACCACTCCTCTAGCAGTTAATCTGAAAAACATGGACTTTGTTTCAGGGAACACATGAGAAACGTCATGTAAATATCTTTCAGTGTGTGTGCACAACTAATAATCATGCAGCTAGGTAGGCATCAAAGAGAAAAATATACCCTTGCTGCTTCTTTCATAGTTTTTCAATGCTGTATTTTAAATAGTGCGTTGAAAAGGAATGTCTACTGTAAGTTTAAAATGTATTCATATTTAGATTCCAAATTTTTTAAGAAAATCAAATGTATTGGCAAGTGTGTTGGTTATTTAGCTGCTGGTCAGATGGAAGTTCTGTTTAAAGTAATGAGAAACTCACTTATCACTGTATTTCCATCAGGTTCAAACACCTGCTAACCCAATCCATTTCCGACAGAACAGGGCTAATACCTGTATCTAGTCATGTAGGCATGGGAAGATTCTTGATTGCTACAACATTAATGACAAAAAACATTTGCTCTATGTTTCTTCCTATATCTACTTGTCATGATACTGAGGCTTTGAGGAATGTTTTGGCTTCCTTTCATATAGTCTGGATAAATTGTTATCTCCCTTTTTGAATTTAACTTTGACCATGGCAAGTGGTATTCTCAAGGACATCACATTTCCTTGCTCCCTCCTTTTTTGCGGTGTTGAAGAAGCATGCTTCTCATTGTAGCAGGCACATGACCAGTTCTGACTTTACACAAAGTACTCAAGGCATTGTCCATGCAGTTATTTGCTCTTGTAAGTTTTGTGCATGCTTTTTAGAAATCCTAATATGACCACATACACCAAAAAAATCTGACTTAAAATTCCACTCTTTAGATTAAGAAGTGTAAAAATGGAACAAAGGAAACTGAATGATCAAGCCAACACTTTGGTGGACCTGGCAAAGGTTAGTAGGCAATTACTGCTGTTTTAACATTCATCCTTTCAAAATGAAGAGTTTGTAAGTTAAAATGTTGTGCATAATACATGCAAATACTGTTAACAAGTTTGTTACTCGTAGAAAATGAAAATACATGTGTGTTTTGTGGTAATACCTACTGAGTGAGACATCTTGTTTATGGATCTGACCAAAGTTTGAATGCACCATATTTATTTTTGTTTTGTACCTTTGAAAAAGATTTCTCAATTGAGAGGCTGATCCTGAGGAGTTCCTGAAGTGACTGCAGTGGTCATGGTAAATGCTGAACTGTGAGTGGGCTGTAGTACTGTAGTGCTGCATAGTAAAGAGATTTCCCAACCAGTGACAGTGACTGTGCTGTGAGGCACCATAGTACACAAGCTCCCACACAGACTCTAATTAGAGGTTGTGGTGCTCTATTCCTGTTGTCCTATGCAGCAGTGACTTTGGACAAGTCAATTTAGGTTTGCATTTGTTTAAGTTTTTATAATGAACAATAGCTGCCTACTTTGCTGATATATCATAAGGCTTTATTAATCTTTTTTAAGCCATTTGAGATGAGGTAGAAGAGGCTATTCAGTTGCAAACTGCTTGTCTATTTTTGCTAGGATTTTTCATTAATATGAAAGAATAACTAGAGAGTTAGATGGCTGAGTTGACAGCATGCCAGGTTTCACATTAGACCTCTGCATTTAACAGTTACTTTGATCTTAATTTGAGGCTACATTAAAGGCATTAATGGGCTTTTCTTAAGGATTTCTTGTACACCTCTTCATGTACCTCAAACCCCTCCTCAATTTAAAGTGCATCAAAGCAAAGATTAAACTCTTCAGTGTTCATTTCCCTTTTGCTTTGGAGAACCACCTGACAACTTCAGTTGCTGAAAATACATTTCAGTCCAATGCTTCTGGCAACTGATAAGGACTTCTCAGATACTGTTTAATGTAGACTACTCTGCTTTCAAGGGTTATGCTAGCATCTTGAAATAAGGGGCAGAGAAATGGGTTATCGACACTGATACTGAAGTGCTTTACATTTAAGGCAGTCACTCATTCAATTAATTTTCATTCCTTTTGGATAGTTTATAAACTCCAACCAGTTTGTCTATTGAATTACATCCAGTTTTGACTCTAGATTTCAAGTCTAGTCTGAAGTCTCAGTCTATCAGAGACAGAAATTCAGTCATTATGTTTAACCAGTTCCAAGTCTCTATGAAATAACACATTTTAGATTACATTTTTACTGATCACTACGGCAATTTGAAGTACACCCTATATACTTGCTGTAACCAAATACTGTGTTGTAAAAAGCAAATAGATGGGGGAACACAGAAGTAGAGAAGCATACAATTGAGTTTTTACTCCTTGCACTACATTTCAAAAACAATCCACCCAACTACTCTTAGTACAGCCAATTCAAGAAAACCTGGTCAGTTTAAGATGAAAGCAAATGAACAACATTTGTGTTCTGCATAGAAGAATTAGGGTGTTTAAAACCAGTGGAAATACAGAAGAGTCAAAGATGGATCATGGCTTTGGAGCCTTTGGTCTCCTGGTGGCTTACACAACTGACTGTTCACAAAGCTTAGCATTGTGCATTTCTAAGCACCTGAACATCCAAAAAGGTCTGGTCTTTTGTCTAATTCATTTAGACCTTGACATCTAAAGTGCTACTCAAAATATATTACATTTCTGCTCAGTAAATTTAGTAGAAAGTTTATTCTGAATCTACAAGGAAAATCATTTCACAAGACTAGATATTGTTACATATTTGTATCTTTTTGTTTTGTGAAGTGCAAAAGAGTTTACAAACCCTTGTAGAGTTGTGCTGCTTGTTACAATATTTGTAAGGTCTCTCTAAACCTTTGTTTACATCCTTCTACTTTCAGACTCAAAACATCATGTATGACATGATTTCTGACTTAAATGAAAGAAGCGAAGATTTTGAGAAGAGAATTGTAACTCTGGAAACCAAACTGGAAACTTTAATTGGTAGCATTCAAGCTCTCCCTGGACTGATTAGCCAGACAATCAGCCAGCAACAGAGGGATTTCCTCGAGGCTCAGATACAAAATTATGATAAGCATGTTGCCTACAGTGCTGAACGATCACGATCTTTGTCAAGAAGAAGGAGATCATCCTCCACAGCACCACCAACTTCATCAGAGAGTAGCTAGAAGAGAATACGTTAACCACAAAATAAAGACTTTTTGCCATCATATGGTCAATATTTTAGCTTTTATTGTAAAGCCCTATGGTTCTAACCAGTGTTATCTGGGTTCTGATGTCAGAATCCCGGAAACCTGAACATGTTTTAGGCCAAAATGAGTGAAAACCCTTCTTTTTTCCCCCCTCCTCCTCTCAGATGCACAGCGAATGCACCTATTACTGCTATATTAGATTGTTCCTCCTGTAATTTCACTAACTTTTTACTCATGCACTTCAAACAAACTTTACTACTATAATATATAATGTAATAAAAAGGTTAATTTCTGCACATAGTTGCTTGGTTACTTGGACTTAACAACTAAAATAATGCTCACAATCAATAGGCCTAATTATAAACTTTTAAGAAACAAAATTAAAGCTTCATAATTATCTCTCAGTATTAAAACTAATTCTCTAAACTTTGCTTGCAGTGGAGGGGGAAAAAAATCAATATTCATCTAGCAGTGTGCTGTATATGTATAGTCATTTTAAAAGGTCACTGACAGCTTCGATTTCTGAAGTGATTAATTAAAAATATAGTTTATCCTAGAAAATAAGTTATGAAGTATGCTATGGGTTTTTTTAATCTTCTTAGGGATTTTGTTTAACATGCATTTGTACACACACATATAGATAATATATATACCTATATACTTATGTATATAAAATTATTTATGCAATGCCCATGGCAAAGATCTTTTAAACTGACTATTTGTAATGCTGCTGGCATGCAAAAAGCACAGGGAATGTCCCGTTCATTTATTCAGAGTCTCATAATTATGCCAGGTAAGTATGTCCAGACAAAAGCATCACTTTCAACCTGGAAGTCTCCCATTAATGCTATTTGGATTTTGAAAGTGTTAGGTTGCTACTTTCTCCACTCACGTTTTTGTGTTTAAAGTTTCTGGAGTGAATGACTGACACACAGAATTACAGTATACAGAATTGCATGATGGCAGGACAGTGTTCTGTATACATTACATCTGGGTAATCCCCATGGTGTCTGCTAGGCAGTCAAGCTTAGCAAGACACTTTTAAGCAATATTTCCAAAAACTGTTGTAAAAAAAAACCTGCTGTAGACCGGAGTTACAGCAGTGGGATATCTGTGGTACTTTATTTTAATGCAGAAATAATAAGGTTTCCTGCTTGCTTAAAAAAACCCACAAAACATGGTGTAACTGTTTGTGAAAAAGTTCTGGCTGACTTTACACCCAGTTTATATTCCAGAGTAGCAAAGGTAGGTAAGCTGAAATGCTCAGCACATGCAACGTACATTCACAATTCCTAATTATAAACAGGAAATTATTTTACTTTATGAAATATTTTATAATACTTGCTACTTATAAAATGTACTAGTTGTCCCCTGCAGTTTACAGACAAGGGTGACACTATAGCTAAGTATAACAAGTAGGCATGGCTGACTGTTTCCGAGGGATACTACGTCTGCCTAGAAGTAACTTAACCTCCACATTGAAGGAAATGCTGATTGCTCCATGAGACATTGTGAGTTCTGGTCAGCAGTGACAGGCAGGGAAGATAGTAATGGAGAAAGTCAGGGTAGAGCCATGGTGGACAAGACAGAAGAGGTGTTCTCCACAACACCCAAAATTCCCCAAAACCAAATAGATAATCTGAAAAAAGAGCAGACACTTTACTCCTGTTTAAAATAAAGGGTCTGCCTTTTTGGGGGGTTCAAAATGTATAACTGATGGATATAAGTTACATCCAGAGGCACTGCTTGTTTATGAAAAGGTCAAAAGTTTCTCCAACACTTACGTCCTTGAGAAAGATGCTGACTTTGCAGTAATTTTCCCCCTAGATGAACAGGACAGTTGCATAACTTTGGAGTGCCTTGTTTACAGACTGTGGTATTTTGTGACTGGAAGTAATAAGCAGTATGCATGGTACTTACAGTTCTGCTTTTGTTTTTATGAAGTTCATTTCCAAAGGAAAAGATGGATATTATATAGTGCTAATACTGTGCTAGCGCAGTCCATAACTAGATGAGATTTTGAGTGGTCATGAGGCCACCCACTTTACAGTGTCGGCAGGATTAGAAGTAGTGACTGATAATACTGCAATTTAATAGTGAAGTTTCAGAATTCTTTTTTTGAAGATTTTTGTTCATCCATTTTCCCATTTTTTGTGTTTAATTTAGAATATTTTTCCTGTCATTGAATATGAAATACACTTACTGTAGTTGAATACATTCCTTTTTGTCCTGTCAGCTTGAACTAGCTCTTTTGTTGTTTACAACATCTTTTCTATATTTGTAAGACCTGGGGTTTTTTTTCTCCTCTGGATTGTACAACTGGGTTTTTGAAGAACTGCAGCTCCGCATTGAAAAATTCTTGCCAATCTGTCAGAGTTAAGTTTGAATTAAGATCTAACTATAAGTATTGAGCTGGTTTATTCTGATGTGAAAGAGCAACTGTCATCTTTGACCTCTCAATTTGTTTTACACAGTAGGACTCCGAAGCCTGAACCTACTAAATTCCTGCAGCAGCTTTATGTAAGCAGGGCTGTGAGATGTAGCAGGGCTATCCCCATCAGTAGGATTCTGTAACAATCTGCCAAATTCTTTTGGATCCCTTCCTGTCTTTTTAAAGCAAACAACAAGTGATTACACCATGTATTACTCCAGTTCAATTTCTTAATTTACTCTAAAGCTCACTGCAAGTATTTTGTCTGCTTTTTTCATACTGATGTTTCTTTTCTTCTAATACCTGGTCTTGAAAAGCAGTGAAGCGCTAGATGTGAATCCAGTCCAAAAAAAGTCAGATATAAACTTATATTCAGGAGAGAACAAAGCAGTATGGGTTTGATTTTTTTACTCCTGATACAAAAGTCTTTTTAATCTTTCCTTGTTTGAGTTTTGTAGTACCGCAAATTCCATTACTGATTTTTTATTTCCAAAACTTAAGCTCTTTCACTGTGTTCAGTGTATGAGGTCACCAGAAGGAAAAGTAGCATTATGACAGGTCTCTGAAACTGCCTGTGTAGTTGAAAGTAAATTTTTCTTTGAAAGGTTTTTTACAAATGACGAGGAATCTTTCTCAAAGCATATGGAATATTTACCATGGTACATTTGAAAAGCTTTGTGCACCTCTTGCTTTAGTCTCACTGATGGGAAAATTCATCTTTCAGTTGCTACTGAACCTCTCCTTTTCTTGACATTCTAGACACTGATTCCACTTACCAGTTACTTTGGAGTCTTCTTGCTAATCCGTGCATTTTTAATGACACTTAGCAAAGATAACCTGCCTGTAAGGACTGAAATGTAAGACCACAAATAGGCCTATTCATATTTAAGGCCTACTTAAAACTAAGTATATTGGTTTAAATAGTATTTTTTAGTTACATGTAAGTTTTTGCAGTTAAGGTATAATACATTCACAGTTATTACACTTGCAAATGCTCTGCAGTTCTTAATTCTGCAAATCATTTTCTATTGTAAGCCTGCAGATCCTCCCAGACAGACTTGTGCAACTCAGCCTTTCTTTACCTCCTGCTGCTCCATAAAGATGGATCTGATATGGAAAGAGCTTCACTACCTGAAAGTTAAGCATCCAGCTTCTGGATGCCTTCTGGAAGTCCATACCTTTCCATGTGAGCTATTTAAAAACTATGGCTCGCCAGACTGGGTCTGAATCACTGTCCTCATTAGAGGTCAAAGTTAGGTGATAGGCATACTATTTCACTGCCGCTCAGTTTCTAAGACTCTTTCCATGTCAGATCATATGTGGACTTTCAAATTGGTACGCTGGACACTAAACGCAAATCTAAGCATAAAAGAATAAAATGGTTTAAATATGAATGTCTAATATTCAGAATAAAACCTATTATCCATATCAGTACTACAAAAGAAAATTGTCTGAAAGCTCTTTTCCCCTAACTAAAAGAGTTATGAAAAATTCTTAGTAAGTTTTATCTACAGAACAAAGATTTTCTGATTAGTAAGTCTGTTCTCTCCATCTGCCAATTTTTTTGTTGCTCATACTGTTTCTTTTTTTAAAAGAAAGTCCTTAAAGTTCTTTTGGCTTTTTAGTCCACCCCTCAAAATAATTATTAAGTGGCAAGAAGCAGCCAAATAAAGAGGAGAAGGGAGGAAAGAGCTAACACTGCTGTGTCTGACTTTCAGAAACCTACCCCTGTATGAGCATATCTATGTGCTCAGGTAGAAATGGTCACAAATTTCCTCCACCAGCAAGCCAGCTGTATCCCTGGAAGAGCACCGCTGTATCAGTACAGTCCTGTGGTGGAATTTATACACATTCAGAGCCAACCATTTCTTAATTTATGCAACTATGCTCAAGACTTATGGCTTAGCCTAGCACCAAGCCTAATTCAGACACTTGACTCTGCCAAGAATTGCTTGCAGCGGGGCACATGGATGGAGCAGGTCCAGCATAGTCTGGGCTAGGATGTGTAGACATGCTCTGAGAAAGCTGAAATGGAGGCAGTTGCTATAGTCAGCATGACCATACTGCTATATATTAGACTTTATTACAGTGATACAATTGAAGCTCCATTAGGTCAATAATTTTCAGGCTTCTGTATGAAGAAGATTCTCCTGCAGAGGAGTGCAAAGCTTTTCTGCATACTGGAGGATATGCAACACAGCTGCAGTGCAAGAAAAACCATAAGCCACAAACGTGAACCTGTTGCAATCTAACTTAGCGAGTAACCAAATCAGATGAAGTGAAGCATAAAATGCTTTATGCTGACTTCCCTTGCATTCATATTCACTTAAATCCATTAGTATCTTCAAATATTTAGGAGAATCTAGACTGTTTTCAATTATACATGAAGCAAGCAACAAGCTTTTAGTTAGAGTAAAAAGTTCTACTTTAAAATGATGCCTATTCTGACCTCTTGATGCCTTCCAAACTTGCATTTCCAAGTATCTTGAGTCTAAAGAGGAGCCACGTGTTCTACTTTGTGGTTATAACAAAGCAGGTGTCTGAGCAGAAGAGCATCTCCAGTCTAGGTAAATAATTAAACATAATTTGGCACCAGGAATAATAATGAAGTTAAAAGAAAACATTCAAGTAGGGGAATTAACCAGCTACAGGCATCAGAGCTTAGAAGAGGTTTAAGACCTTTAGACCTTTCACTCCAGGTCTGAAAGTTATGGGTATCAATGGAAAGTAAGAGATTTGCAATTATATTTCCTGACAATGAACAATAGGGACACTGTTTGTGTTTCATACTATCTATCACCTTATATGGAGAAATTGTCAAACTATTACAGAAGTATGAGGGCTCCTCATCACATGGAAATAAAGCAAGTTTTTTTAAAAAAAAGAACTCCAAACTCTGTAATAAAAATGAGGAGCAAACCTGAAAAAGCCTGTGCTAGATTATTGTCTCAAAAGACAGGCACCTAGCCTCCAGAAAAATTGCAAGACATGAGTTTTCAAGTGGTCTCAAGCAAAAATCAAACAAAAAATACCTTGGAAGCAGTTTTGCACACTCAGAATTGCCCTTTAAAAAAAAACAACTACACAATGTGCTGAGTAGCACGAATCTGTGCAAAATGAAGTGTGGCAGTGCCCTGCCTCTCCAAAGTGACTGAATCCAGATTCCTACTGGAGCAGTTAGAAATGTCCAATGGTCAGCACATGAACCTGACATGCATGTAGGATAACAAGAATCATTCCTAAACTTAACCTGGGTAACACTGCAGTGAAGATCAGGGCTCCAAGATTTTATTTTTGCAAATGTCACTTGCAACACACACGCACACGTGCACGCTTTGGTTAGAAGGTCTCTCAAGAGTGCATACCACCTACGCTCCCTCCATTGCTCCGGCCCACCCTCAACCCTTTGTTCTTTGCATTTTCCTCCTGCAGCTGCTGAGCGCCACGAACTGTGGCTGCCTCTGTCAGCATCCCTAGTACAGAGCCACCAGCACCGACCTGAAAGGAGAGGTGGCCCTGGGGCACTTGAGAGGCCACTGACCCAGTGCATGTAAGTGGAGAGTGCAGATGGCGAGACCCAACCTGAAAGCGGTCATGGCCCTCTTGGCTCATCAGGGCAGCAGCATGTAGCCTGGGGGTTATGATGACTGCAACCATTCTTCCTCCCACATCACTGTATCACTACATTCTTGTATTTTGTAAATGGTCTTATGGACTGAAAAATGCTTTTCCTATCACATCTCAAGCGTGATAAGACCCCGTTCATTTTGACAGGCTGTGCCTCTGTGAGCACAGGGGCAATGCTGTGCCCCTCAGCAGGACCCTTTCAGACAACTGCTCACTTTCAAGATCAAAACAGACAGCACTCCACCAGCACCCGTTATCAAGATTCAACAGGAATAAATCTTACCAGGTGTTACGGCTGGGCAATGAGATTTAGAAGCTTAGCTTCTAAGTGGGTAACATTAAAGTCTAGTCCAAAATGAATGAGAGAGTGGGGGGAAATGGTGCAAGGAGAGATGTTAATTAGCCCTTCTTGATATCTGTGTTGGCTGGAGTTCAGAGTCTCACTTGTGCTGTGTGATGGTGAGACAAAAGACCTGCAGTTCACTCCCGAGCAAACAAGTTCAGAAGACAGTCCCCAGGCTGAAGTGTGCTAGCAAGCCTCCTAGCTTCATTAACTTCCTTTGAAACAGAGCTTTCAGTCCGTTTGGCTAATAACAGTGAATTAAAGGCAATACGTTGTCTGTGGTTTCAACACGCTTTGAAAGCACCTCCTGCTGCTGGGCTCAGGACCCTCTGAGGAGTGTGTTGACTTCAGACAGCTCTACCAGGCCATTTCCACAGATGTACCATAAAATGTCTGTGCCCATTGGATTCACCTGGTCAGCGGGTGCTGTAACATCTTTTACTGGTTGCTCAGCACATCATCCCTGATCAGGTCTGGAGAGAAGAAGCTTTCCCATGATTTCCCAAGCTACTTCGGAAGATAATGTAGGCATAGCTGGAAGGGTTTCTGTTCTTTCAGACTTTTTAGTTACAGTCTACACACAGAGGAAGCTAAACAGGTACGGAAAATGCAGTGGTAGGAAAGTAGGCCATACTTATTTCAGTTATCGAGTGCATGAAAAGAAACATAAAAATTGTACATAAGAAGTAGACTTTCCAGAACTCCCATATTCAGGGTTATATTTCCTGTCTTGCTACCCCGTTTTCACCAGCCTATAAAATGTATTTAGTGATTCAGCTATATTTATTTTCAATTTGAAGCAATTGCTGTAATACAGTAGCATGAAATACATGCATTTCCAGAACTGCAGATAACTCTTTTCAGCAGG
>NW_010539672.1:28766-35019 GCF_000687285.1 Phaethon lepturus | reverse complement strand
AGGAGAAGAGAGATGGCAAGGAGTGGGTAGGCTTTCCAAATAAGTTTTGCAACAAATTTCAGAGAGGTAGAAATAGGACAGAGAGAGGGTTTGGTCCTCAGCTGGCACAGCCTGTGGCCTTTCTGTTAGTGGTCAACGGATAGGTCTGAATTGTCCTTTGGAGGCCATGCCCACATCTGCCATGGAGAAGACATGCGCCATCTCTACAGAAAATATAGACATGGTCTGGTGTCCGGTGGCAGCACGAGGGCATCTGTCTGTAGCCCACACTTTGCCCATGTGAACATCTACTTCTTCTGCCACCTTTCTGCTCAAAGATCGCAAGATGTAGCACACAATATTCAAAGAGGACTAGACCAAAAAAAAAAAAAAAATACGGACAGCTAGACTACTGCCATAGAAAATATTTGCTTTTAACTGTTTAACATTTGCCTTCTTTTTCCTCTGCATTAAAAAGATTAAGAAGGAAGAAATATGAAGAACAGTATTGGTTTTATTCAGTAGGAACTGCTTGTTTCATGACATTTATACATTAAGCTTTTTCTAAATGACAAGCAGATTGGCAAAGTCTCTCTTTTTTTAAAAACTGTCTTCACCCTCCCCCATTTGATCTTTGCTTAGTGGATGTAAAAAAGACATTGTCAGATGCAGAGGCCTTTTGTAACCTTCTAAGTTGGTGGGGAAGATGCCTCTTAAGTGTTTATGAAATGGCCAGATACTAACTGGTAACATTTGAACACATGATTCAGGATATGAAGTTCCACCTGCCTTGACTCACACTATTTGCCTCGCAAGGAGCCACAGAATAGCGCACCTCGCACTGCTTCACAGGTTGTTTCACAGTTGTTTGAACAGTTCTGGCTCAGTTCAGCTGAGTGCATAAACAGGCTGAGCACCAAGGCTAGGTTCAAGGCAACTGCACAAAGGAGCCCAGTAAAGGATGTGGGGATTTCGGTCGTGTGAAAGACGACTATCTCATTGCTCTAATTCACTTAAACAGAGCCAGAGCTTCCCTGAAGCTGCATGTGTATTATTGCTCCAAGTAATTTGCAAGATGTCAAGACATCAGAAAATATTGATGGCAAATAAATTAATTTCTGTTGCAAGCCCTGGCATTTCTGCTAGATAACTCTCCCATGGAAGGTAAGCCACTGAGAACAGTAAAGATATCTATCCAAAGTAATCTATAGGAAATACCACTCTTTTCCCTAAGATTTGATTTCTGACCCCTCAGGGATGGACGTACATCACCCACACCTGTAAATATACTTGGAGTCCAGTGCTTCTGACAAAAAAGATGACATTCCCATTTCTTTTTTTTTTTTTTTTTTGAGGAAAAACATTTGAATTAACCCAAAAGCATGGTAGTATTGAAACTCATAGGAAAACAAGATTTTCCATTTCTGCAAGCTGGTTTGGTTCAGCTGTGTAATTTTCTGTATGTGCTCAGATGACTTAAATATAAAGATACTTATTAGGGCAAGAACTGGCATGCGGATTTCTTCTTCTGCTCCTTTCAAGGTGTATGTTGTAATGACTACCCATTGTCATGGCTTAGCCCCAGCCAGCAGCTAAGCCCCCTGCAGCCTCTTGCTCACTCCCCCACAGTGGGATGCGGGAGAGCATTGGAAGAGTAAAAGTGAGGAAACTCGTGGTTTGAGATAAAGTTTAATAAGCAAAGCCAAATCCATGCACTCAAGCAAAGAAAACCAGGAATCCATTCACCACTCCCCATGGGCAGGCAGGGGTTCGGCCATCTCCAGGGAAGCTGGGCTGCATCATGTGTAAGGGTTTCTTGGGAAGGCAGACGCCTAACTCCAAATGTCCCTCCACCCCTTCCTTCTTCTTCATCCCAACTTTATATACGGAGCATGACGTCGTATGGTATGGAATATCCCTTTGGCCAGCCTGGGTCAGCTGTCCTGGCTGTGTCCCCTCCCAGCTCCCCGTGCATCCCCAGGCTGCTCGCTGGCCGGCCAGCACAAGAAACTGGACTGTCCTCGACTACTTAACAACAACTCAAAACATCAGCACCTTATCAACATTTTCTCACCCCAAATCCAAACCAGAGCCTCACACTAGCTTCTGTGAAGGAAATTAACTCTACCCTGGCTGAAACCAGGACACCCATCCATCAGCTTCATTCTCCCTGTGGCAGGATGCTCTCCCCTAGAAAGCAGCAAGTCTGGGCTCAGATTCCCATAGATCCCCTCTGATCCCCATCCCTACAACCTCTTTCTTGTCTTATTGGCTGGGAGGAAGCCCTGATGACTTGCTGCTTTGCTCCTTTCTCTTTGGAGTCAGAAACAGTCTGAACTTTTGCATCAGGCAACACTGGACAAGTGTAGTATTAAAAAAAATTAAACTGTTTCTGGTGGTATTTGGAAGCAAACCAGACAGAGAGCAGCTCAGTGATGCAAGTGCCAGAAACACTTGGAGAACTAATGCCATTTTTAAATGCTTCTTGTGAAGTTAGTCCTAGGCTTTTTCTGTCCCCACCTTGTTTTTGCAGGAAAGAAAGGGGAAAAAAATGGCATACAGCATTTTTAGAAGGGGAAGCAAAGAGAAAATTACTTTAAAAGTTCTTCTGTGACAGAAAGACTGAACAAATAATACTTTTTTTTTTCTCCAGAACTAATGGAGTGATTCTGCAGTTTGGAGACTAATCGCATAGGGAGCCAGCAGTGAAGATGGGCAGTTTCACAGGTTGCCCTACCAAGTTCAGTGCTTTTGCTTTCTGACAGCTGCATTGCCCTGTTGTCATTCAGAAACACTTATAGCACCTCCAGCACACCATGTTACCAATACTTTTGGCTTTATGAGGAAAATGAACACTGATCTGTGCCAACACTCAGTTAGATTCCTGTTTACCTGTCCAAACCCTATATATGAGCACAGTAATATCCCACAAATGACCACTACCAAAATATATCCCATCAGCCAGTAGGTCATCGGAGCAGAAATTTCTGCCTGGCAGGTGTTTGTATGGTGCCTGCACACACCATGCTTCTCTCCGGCTGTAGCTGGCAGTACCTGGTCAGCCTGCTGGCCTGCCCACTGGTGCTTCTTCTAGCATTGCTGGAGCCCTGAGACACACCAGACATGTCCCATCTTAGAATCAGGCCCATCAGGTTATTTTGACCACTTTTCCATTACAGTCTTAGATACTGAGTGAACAGAACATGTTAACACAAGCTGATTCCTCAACTCCAGATTTCAGCACTGTAATTAGAAACTTTTATATGAAACACTCCCACAGTGAAGAAGTACAGGTGTTTACATGACTCAGCAAAGAGAATATGCCTTACTGTACATTTTGTTGCGTTAGGAAAACAGATTGACTTAAAAGGTCACAGAGATGACTCCTTAATATTCTACTAAAGAGTGCTGACTTTAATAATAAAGGTTGTGTTCCATATATCGCAATAAGCAAACAGAAAGATGTTAAATTTTTTTACTATACTATTGATACCATATGGGCCAAACCTAGCAATCTGATTAAAGTTAGACCATATGCTATTTGAGAGGCATTTATAGAAAAGCTTAGTCTGATCAAGGTTAAAATGGCTTAGACATGAAAATGTACAGAACATTTACAACAACTAAGTTAAGAGATTAAGGGCATTAACTACCTTTTTAGTGCTGATTTCTCACAGAAGGTGTCAGTACCTGTTGTGGGAGATAAGGAGTCTTCTCTTTAGCTGTGATTTAAGAGCAAGAACAAGAAAAAGCTTAATTCCAAGAGGAGTGGAGTGATGCACCCGATTAGGGAGAAGTACTTTGTTAAGTGCCTACTCCTTTCCCCCCCAACCCAATTTACCTACTTGTCTTTGTGAATCTGGGCATTTTTCTTCTAACCATCCTTCCTAGCTGGTGCCCAAAACAAGCTGACCCACTACATCATCTTTGTATGATGCGTTAGTTCTTCCTGTTATTTTCCGAGATGCTTTAGATGCCAAATCCAGGTCTGAGTATTCCACTAGATGTCTTGGCTGTCTTGGGAGGGGCTATATAGAATACAAGTTATGTGGCACCCAAACTCTTTTGAGAGCCCTGGTTATAAAATATAATTAATATTATTTTTTAAACCTCATTTCCACTCAGTTAAATGGGGTCTCCCTAAACTCCCAGAGCATAACATAGGGGCATAATATAGGAATTTTCTATTATACAGACAAAAAAAAAAAAGCTAGAAAAATACTTGGTTATACATTATATGAAAGGAAAAAGCTAAACCAGCAGTGTTATTGCTGTTTACTTTTCACTTAAAACATTGCAAGAATTTAATGATACGTAAAATGCTGTAAGTGATTTCTTTTACAAGAGGTTCAACAATTTTGGAGGTAATTTGTAACATGCAACCATTTGGGCATTAACTAGTCACTTAAAAAGAATCACATGGGGATTTGCTGCTGAAATATTTATGCGGTATCACTCTTTTCAACTATACTAGACTCTAAAAGAAGTACATGGGATAAGTTGACACAATATGCTTCTCCCTTCCTTCAGATTTGCACTATGAAAAGATGAGCACTGTGGTTTGAAGGAAAAAAGTCTACGCAGAGTTTTAAGATTTATTTTAAAATATGGCTGCTTCTTTCAAACCTTATGCAAAAAATGGCTCGTGCTTCGCTGTTGATGACGTGCTTGCTTTTGAACTTCCACACCCTTGTCATTTGTATTTTCTTTAAGTAGTGACAAACGCATAGAAGTCTAGCTGGGTACCAGTGGCACATCAACTGATCCGGAGTCATGTTTTTGTTACTCAACAACTCACTCTTCCTCCCAGCCAAGGAAGTTAAAAATTCATTGGACTACCAAAAATTTAGATTCATCTAGCTTCAGTTCCTATGAGTTCTATAACAAAGATAACCTGAGGAAAAATATCCAATAACAGGGAATGGATAGGGATAGAAGTACAGAAAAATTTAAAAGGTTATTAATTAAAACCAAAACCAGAAAAAACCCCACAAGAGTATTTTGGAAAAAAACCCAGTCTAGATTAATGATAGCCTTTTAAACGGATTTCAACAGGTTTTAGACAAAGCCCTTGGCGGTTTAACAGGATCAGAAAGACTAACTACTACATCTCAATTCTTGGTCAGATGCTGAGACCCAGTGCTGTTTTACCTGTAGCAGCTACAGCCTTTCAACTCCGAAAATATTTACTGGTTCCTGTGGAATACTCCATTCAGTTCTTCAGGAGCAACAGCATCCACTCTCAGCTCTGCTGAGAGTTTAATTAACACAGCTGCTGTCAGCGCTCTACAACTGAACTCCTCCTTCACTCCTCTATCAAAGGGACTCTCTTGATTCCACAGGTTGTAAAGGGTTAACTTTAGCAGCAGCTGCCCACTTGCTAACTAGAAATCCTCCCAGTGGACTTTTGACCAGTTGTTACTAACTTCTGAGAAAATCAGGTAATGCCAGGAGGAGAATACTAGAACACCAAATAGCTGGCACCCTGTGTAAGTGTGGTTAATCATGGTCCTTATTTTACTATAAGCAAAGAGAATACAACTGTTCCCTGACATTAGTGGAGAGAAAATATGTAAAATTTAATGGAGAATCGGGCAGCCAAACAACAATTTTTATATATATGTGCATATGGACACATATATATACACACGTATATATAAATCAGTCAAGAATTAATACTTAAAGGAATAAATCATTTTAATATAAGATTTAATTTGCTAAAGCACCTGTCATCGTTGTAAGATCAACACACCTCCATTATAAATTCGTCTTCTCAGCTAGCTTTAACCATTTCTAAAGTCCTGTAAAAATTGTACGTATTTGCGCACTAGATTTTCATGACCTGTTAGATCTTCCAAAAGAAAGAAGGTATTTTCTTGCATGTTTGTTCCCCAGGAGGACAGAAGGGAAGTCCACTACTGTTGCAGCTTCTAGCAAGTAATGGTCATCAAGGAAGAGCAAATCAATGCAGTGGCTGTTTTGTGGCTCCCCAGCACTTGGGATGGCCCAGAGACCCTGCCACCTTGCTGCCGCAGTCCCTGGGGTCTGCAAAGCCAGCTGGCTGCAGAGGTCTTGAGGACAGAGGGAAATAGTTCAGCACAACATCAGCTTTTAACACTTGGTTTTGTTCTATGTGGGAAAAAAGACAAAACAAAAAATTAATGAAAACTTTTGAATGTATTATAGAAACATAAAATCATAGAACAATTTGGGTTGGAAGGGACCTTTAAAAGCCATCTAGTCCAACCCCCCTGCAATAAGCAGGGACATCACT
>NW_010539672.1:28361-28633 GCF_000687285.1 Phaethon lepturus | reverse complement strand
TCTAAATCTACCCTCTTTTAGTTTAAAACTGTTACCCCTTGTCCTATCACAACAGACCTTGCTAAAAGTCTGTCCTCATCTTTCTTCTAAGCCCCCTTTAAGGACTAAAAGGCTGCAATAAGGTCTCTGCAGAGCCTTCTCTTCTCCAGGCTGAACAACCCCAACTCTCTCAGCCTTTCTTCACAGGAGAGCTGTTCCATCCCTCGGATCTTTTTTGTGGCCCTCCTCTGGATCCGCTCCAACCGGTCCATGTCTTGGCTGTGGTGGGGGCT
>NW_010539672.1:26941-27619 GCF_000687285.1 Phaethon lepturus | reverse complement strand
CTGGTCCAGGTCCCCCTGGATGGCATCCTGTCCCTCTGGTGTGTCAACCGCACCACTCCGCTTGGTGTCATCTGCAAACTCACTGAGGGTGCACTCAATCCCACTGCCTATGTCATTGAAGAAGATATTAAAGCAGTACTGGTCCTGATAAGGATCCCTGAGGGACACCATTTGCCACTAGTCCCCATCTGGACATGGAGCCGTTGGCCACTAGCCTCTGGATGCGACCATCCAACCAATTCCTCATCCACCCAACAATCCACCCATCAAATCCATGTCTCCAGAAGATCTCCAGGAAAGGATGTTTTGGGGGACCGTGTCCAAGGCCTTACAGAAGTCCAGATAGACAACATTGGTAGGTCTTCCCTTGTCCACTGATGTAGTCACTCCATCCTAGAAGGCCACTAGGTTGGTGAAGCAGGACTTGCCCTTGGTGAAGCCATGCTGGCTGTCTTGAATCACCTCCCTGTCCTCCATGTGCCTTAGCAGAGTTTCTAGAAGGATCTGTTCCATGATCTTCCCAGACACAGTGGTGAGGCTGATGGGTCAGTAGTTCCCAGGGTCCTCCTTGCTACATTTTTTTTGAAAGTAGGTGCAATGTTTCCCTTTTTCCAGTCTCCAGGGACTTCACCTGACTGCAGGACTTTTCAGATATCATGGGGAGTGGTTTGGCAGGTT
>NW_010539672.1:11464-26726 GCF_000687285.1 Phaethon lepturus | reverse complement strand
AGCTTTATCCTCATCCGTTGTTACCTATCTGCCAGTCTTGCTCATCGGGGGGGTTACACTTTCTTTGACCTTCCTTTTCTGGCTGACAAACCTGTAGAAGCCCTTATTATTCTTTGCGTTCCTTGCCACATTCAGCTCCAGCCATGCCCTGGCCTTCCAGCCCCCATCCCTACACAACTGGGCAGCGGTCCTGTACTCTTCCCACGATACCTGTCCCTGCTTCCACTGCCTGTGTATTTCCTCTTGCCCTTTAGTTTGACCAGCACATCTCAACTCAGCCATGCTGGTTTCTTGCCTTTCTTTCCTGATTTCTTACACTTGGGGATCGAGAGCTCTTGCGCCCTAGGGAAAGCATCCATAAAGATCTGCTCTGTCCTGCTCCCTTGTCCCTGAGGGCAGTTTCCCAGGGGATCCTATTGACTGACTCCATGAATACCTGGAATTTTGTTTTCCTAAAATTCAGGGTCCTGATTTTACTCTTCACCTGTCTCATATCCTTCAGGTCTGCAAACTCCACCAGTGTATGATCACTGCAGCCAGACTACCTCCAATCTTGACATCACTGATGAGCAAACATGCATTGGAGATCAATAGGTCCAGTATGGCATCCCTTCTGGTAGGGCTGTCTGTTACCTGGCATAGGAAGTTAGCCTCCATGCCCTCCAAGAGTCTCCTGGATTGCCTACAGCTCACTGTGCTACTTTTCCAGCAGATGTTGAGGTGGTTGAAGTCCTCCAGCAGGATGAGAGCCTGCCAGCACAATGCCTCCTGTAGCTGGAGTGAGATGATTTTGTTGATAGAATCCCCTTGGCTGGGCAGCCTTTAGTAGACACCAGCCAGAAGGTTCCTCTTGTTGCCTTGCTCTCTGATTCTTACCCATAAAGAGTGGTTCTACAGTATACTGGTAAGGGCACAGGATTGGGGTGTTTCTGTAGACTCTGGCTCAATCTCTGCTTTACAGCACAAATAAGACTAGAATTTTCATACAAATCAAATAATGGTAGTTTATACTTGCATTGAGCACATTTCAGCCACATACTCATTTGGAATTCAGCAGAAATGTCCCTCACTTTTTCTAAGTCATGAAGGAGAACAACACTTCATTAAATAATCTGTCCTCAATGAAAAAACTCATTTCCCTGAAAACACATTTGTCCAACTTCCCCCTACAGAGCGTTTGCCCCTTCCCACACTACAGTTCGGTCAACAAACACACTGTGGAGCAGTATTTACTTCTAGGTAGACTAAGTTAGAAAGGCAGGGCACTATGGACTCCTAGCATTTGTAAATAAAGTCAGACCCATAATACAAACTTGCAATTATAATTCATCTGCTCTTGGCTATAGATCAGTTGTGATACCCATTAAACTTCTGTTTTGAGAAGGGAAGTAAATGGCAGTACTACTCATACCAGCATATTTTGTTAGTGAGAAGATGGGAACATAGCTCACAGGGCAGAACGATGCTCAGCATTATTTTCCTTGCTTCCTACAACAGTTACCGCCTTACTCTCTCAGTTATGTCATTGTTTAAAAGCCGAGAGGCTTTCAATTGTATAATACATCTTTTTACATTTAAGTGCAGCTTAGAGTATTTTTTCCCTTAAGATACAATTTTTTTTCACTTAATGGAGGTACTTATACATTATTCATTTGTCTCTCTTCAGTAACAGCAGAGTACTTCCTGGTTTTTATCTGAGGTGCATAAAATCACATTTATTTACACAAATCTGTTCATATTTGCAGTTATTTTATTCACTCTGTTTCAAGCTATTGGACATCTACCAGAGCACTAAACACAAAGCAGCATACAGGCTCCTGAAAATGAATAGGTGTGATCAGCAGATAAAATCCATCCTCACATGGATGAAAGTATGCACTACTTTCTCTCTTTTATTGTCTTTATTACTAGTATTTTAGATGATCTATATTAACAGTAGGGCAAAATAAGTTTATTCTTGTTAGCAAAGATTGGGGTTGTCTTGTGTTTTGGGTGTCACTGCATGCAGTGAGACTATCCCTACCCTCTCCCAAAGGCATCTGAGTCTATAAAAATCTAAATGCATGGCAGAAACTCATCCACCAAGTTTGCCACATGAAACTATGGCAGAATTTGGAGGTCTCAATCATGACCTTACCCTTAAGCTCATAGGCCACCTGCTGCTCTACCAGTATTTTTACCAGCCAGCTCTTGGCAGCTCTCTGCTAAGCACATGGAATCTGCATATCATATTTCAAAAAGACGTAACCTTTAAGATACACTGCCTGCAAATCCTTGACATCTAACTTCGGCAGTCAGGGTCACACAGGATGAAGAAGGAAATGTACAATTCTCACATGACAAAGCTTTCGTTATGCCAGATCCTGCACCACCACCACCCCTCTTTTTTAAAGTCACAATATGTCAGTGTATCAATTTTATTAGTACCACTTCTACCTTATATTGAGATAGCACCTTTGGCCCAAGATTTCTTTTGTCCCAAGTAACCTCTTTGACTCTAGCAACATAATGTGATATTAGCTATCAATTCTATTTTGCAGTGTTTGCATGTTTGCTGTTATAGTAGGACACCTCAATCCACACCCCTGAAGATCTTAAGAAGTGAAGACTAGGTAGTGAAAGGGAAACAAGTTGTGCAGTTGTCTTTAGCCTGGCAACAAAGCTCAAGATTTTCATTCCCTTCTCCCTCATGTCCATTTTACCAGAAACCCCAAATTTGTGCTTTCATGGGAAAAGAAACCTCACCACTGCCATAGTGACCTCCTAAACACTTAGATCTAATAAACAAGTCTTCATCTTTGTAATGCATGCCACTGCACATGCAAAACTGGAAAAAATTTACAGGTATTCCTACTAATTCTCAACTTTTTATGCACATCTTGGCAGTCATATCCGAGACTTACTCCTTTGTAGTGTAAGTCTACAGTTCTGAAGACACTAATCATGTGTTACTCCAATGCACAGGATGTACATTGCGTTTGTACGTACAAGAACTAAAACAGACCAAAATTCTTCTCTCAAAAAACAGTTTGCATTAGCTGTTCACAGGGAATAAAATTCTTGCGAATATTACTTTGGCACATCAGTTATTAAGTTCCTTTTTTAGGACAATTTTTCCTCAAAAGTTTTTACTAAAGGGCCCAGTTCATTAAATCTGAACATTTGTCTAGTTTCTATTTGCCACATACAGAAAAAAACAAAATTGACAGGAGATGCTATGTGAAAAATAATTGTAGAGAAAACAGATGTCAATAAATAAACCACGTGCTTGGTGCAGTACAAGGTACACCATTTTCCTCAACACTGTAAATAAACTTCAAAATACTGTTAACAGGACTTAATATTAGACTTTGTACACATTTATGTGGTCATACATTTCTGGGTGAGCAAGTTTGGGGAGAAATATTGATTTCTTCATGTTCGCCTTAAAAGTGTCTACATATAGCTCCTAAATGCGTATGCCAGTACATAAAAAACCAGCTTAATTTTAGAGTTTGGAGAATGCATTAAGTTCATTAGGTTCTATCAGATTTCCTGATGCTTGGCATACTGTAATACTTGGATAGTAGTTTGCATCCCTAAACAACAGCATATCCTCCTAAATTTTTAAAATCCTGCCGGTTTAAACTAGTTATTTCATGTGTTCTGTGAATAAGTGAAACTGCTGCCTGTAAGGTAAACATGAAAGCATTCTCTAATTTGATCAGCCAACTACAGCCTCTTTGACTGCACCCTCCAAACTGAATTTGAACTTTATTGAATCATTTGGTACTGTTGTTGCAGGTACTTCTCTCAAATAGGTCGAATTTTAGTTGAGACCCTGTACCCATCTGAATGAGTTTTCCTGAACCTTTCAAATTTCAGTAGAGATTTAGTAAAGAAAGCAGGAAGGGCTAGGGAGGACAGTGCATTTTTCCTTCTCCAAAGCAAATCGAGGACAACCAGCAATGCAAGAGGAAGGGTTGCTTAGCACTAGAGCACAAAAAGACGACAGACATCCTCCTGCACAAATCTCTTGAAATGGAAGGTTTCAGCTCTCTGCTAACAAAATTACTTGCAGAAAGAACAAAGATCAGCTGTCCTTCCAGTCACTTCAGTGATTCCTGGAGGGTAAGTAAGTGGCTGACAAGACAGTAAGAGAAAATGAAAATAAAAAACAAGACCTTAGCAATAAGGTGAAATTAGACATGAAAATAAATAGTTCTGCCGTAATGACTGTATTCTCTGACAGAGAAATGGAGTCTCTCTCAAACATGTGTTTGAAAGCCACCATGGTATAATCAAATATACTTGAGTTGCTGCAGAACTGTTTTTCCTGAAATAAGGGAATGCTAAAAGGAAAATATGAAGTTTATATTAAGTGCATATTAAGTAAGCATGTTAAGTATCATATTGCAAAATAAGTTTGAGTATCATATTGCAAAATAAATTTTGACTGCAGTCTGCTTTGTAGACAGCAGCCCTCACCTCTTCTCATGTGAAGCACTACCTTGGCAGCTGGAGAGCAAGGTAGCAATGCTGACTACAACCAAGAATTAACATTAAGAGCTAGTGGTGGTAAATACAGTAGGGAACAGCTGCCCTTGTTTCTCTTGTAGCCTCTTGTCCCCTAATACCTTAATGTCAAAGGCAGCCTCAGCCAGCATCACGTACATCCAAAGACACTCATCCAAAGACACTCATAGCATCTGACATGAATACAGAATATGGTATCCCACATAAGTTTCTTTCAAAAAGTTATGAATTCAACCAAATATTTCTTTTACACATAGGGAAACCCTATTTAGGAAGAAAATCAGTGTATTTTGAGTTCCTAAACAGTCTGCTTCAGAAGAGACATGGATCAAAAGCTTTATGCCAGTCTCCCTTTGTGCTTCCTATATGAACCATAATGAAGGAAAAGGTAACTAAGTGCTTTCAGGCATGTGACCTTTGTGAGGGAGGAGGGAAGGGAGAAGAGGGCAAAACCAAACCAGGTTCATCTTAGCACTGCACTTCTGAAACTGCACCTGGAGAAGCATAGGTCAGAGATACTACATCTCTCAAGAAGGTGCTATAATCACAGTTTTCAAAGATGCAATTATTACTGAATGCTGTTCTAGCTTCCTAAACAAATAACTACCTAAGTCTAAACTTGTCTAGGCAACGATATTGCCATGATTACACTGGAATAATAAATAATTTCTGTCTACGCTAGCACCAAGTTCCTTTTTGGACTGTCTTCTAGCATATACTAGACTTTTTTTTTTTCCCCAGGACCACTAAACAGTGGAGGGTCCCTGTGCAGAGGTAAGCCTTCCATATCTTCCAAGCATGCAACTAGAGTAGGAAACACATGCTGCGCCTGTCTGTCCGTAGCACAAAGCAGTACCAAAGGAAGATGATCACAGCCCTATGCAACCTTACCTTGCTGCTTTACAGTCCTGATCAGAGGCTGATGCAACTAAGGGCTTTGGTTTAGGCTTATTGCAGTCACAAAAAAAGACAAAGTTCAGGACTCTGCAGGAATACTATGTGTGCCCCATGCAGCTGTGTGTGCCCAGCAACAACTGGAAGTGTGGTGGGGACAAGTGAAGTATGTAACTGTATTTGTTTAGTCTGGATGATAGCAGTGTTTCTGGCCTGAACTGCATCTTCACTGGAAGACACGTCAGTTCTCCACGGATGTGGTTCTTCAGTGGCTATCCCTGCCACGCACCGCGGCTGCTGGCACTGGAGTTACCTAACAAACACAGCTTCCACACGGATAAGCTGCCTTGCACCGATGTAAGCTGTAGTCTCCTCATGAACAAGGAAAGCATGTAAACAACAGAGCTTATGAGTGAGTAATAAACCTTGATCTTTTTCCTCTGGTCATGGTATGAATCCTAGGCAAAAGCCAGAAGTTTTGTTTCAGCTACAGCCGAATCATTTGTCTCAGAAGCCCGAGAACCAGAATTAAGGACCCCGTGCTGGATAGTTAGAAGAAAATCTCTAAAGAGAATCAAGAGTTTCACAGAATCACAGAATCACAGAATCACTAGGTTGGAAAGGACCTTCAAGATCATCAAGTCCAACCATTAATCCAGCGCCACCATGTCCCCTAAACCATGTCCTGAAGTGCCACATCCACACGTTTTTTTAACGCTTCCAGAGATGGTGACTCCACCACCTCCCTGGGCAGCCTGTTCCAATGCCTGACCACTCTCTCAGTGAAGAAATTTTTCCTAATATCCAATCTAAACCTCCCCTGGTGCAACTTGAGGCCATTTCCTCTTGTCCTATCACTGGTTACTTGGGAGAAGAGGCCAACACCCTCGTCGCCACAACCCCCTTTCAGGTAGTTGTAGAGAGCGATAAGGTCTCCCCTCAGCCTCCTCTTCTCCAGACTAAACAACCCCAGTTCCCTCAGCCGCTCCTCATAAGACTACCATCAAACCATTAACAATGGTCATTTCAATCTCCTTTGTGAATGTGGAAGCACTGAAGAAAATGGAATAAAACAGAATGATTGCTGCTTTAGGACAGATAACACTGAAGAGTTGCAAAGATTTTTTTTTTTTTTTTAAATAAAAATCTGTGTCTTTGCACCCAAAATACTGAAAAATCTGGAATTACTTTGTTTTCCCACCTCAGAATTTTTTGTATAAGTGTGTGAAGAGTCTGTGAAAATCTTCTGGGTTATGATTGAGATCATCAAATGTCACCAGGACTTACTTTTCTGAAACTATGGTCACAGGTGGAACGTAATAATTTGTGAAAAGGCAAGGTATGACATAAAGAAGATGAAAAGACTAACAAAATACAGATGATGATACTGTGACCAGCTTCTGAACAGTCTTCAATTTGTGACAGAGAATCCTGTTGACCAAGTATTGCTTTAGCTTTTCTTTTACCTACTGGCACGTGTTGCGTACAATGAAAAACATGGGAACACAAACATGGTTTCTCAAATCAGCACCTATGTCAAAGAATCTTAACTCATTTTTAAAGAGGTTTGGGGTCGGGAGAAGTGGATATGGATAGTGAGGGGGTGCTCATGATCACGAGGCGCAAAAACTTTCCCTGCTACTCACAGCACACCCAAGAGAAGAAACCTGTCATTTAAATATTATAGCACCTAAAAATTGTTTTTTAAATTCACAAATCCATAGCACACATTCATTTCTGACAAGAGACTGAAATTCCAGAGCAGTTTAACATGAGCAAACTGATTAAGCATGGAGCAAAGCAAACACTACTGCCAGTGTGCCACCTGAACCGTTGAGAGCACAAGGCTGTCTTCCAGCAGCTGGCTAAATACCACCTACAACAGCCTTCTAGTCCAGAAAACTGAGCCTGCTGGGAGATCCAAGTACTTCTTTAAACTTAGTATTAGCTTAGCATATCCATTTGGGAAAGTGAAAACTTAAATTAGATTGCTATAAATACTGTCAATCCCGGTGTCATAAGAGGGAAGTTCAATTAGCTCGGACTGGTCCCAAAAATCATATTCTGAAAATGAGATAATGATGAAGCACCACATGTTTGGTTTGGTTGTTTTTTAAATTACCCATTTTGTCAGGAGGGAAAGCTTGGCAGTGTCAGAAACCAGGACTCTTTTTCTGTTAAAATGCAGCAGCTGTTTGTAAGGGCTTGTTGAAATCACCATGAAACGTGAACCGTACTGGAGGGAAGACTGCGAAACAAAATAGCCTGTAAAGAGCAGCTGTGTCTGAGGAGTTCAGCCTGAGTGCTTTTAAACTGCGAGCTCCTTGCAGAGAGCTTTTTCTAGCCTCAGGAAAGGATTCTCTCGATACTAGGGTCAGAAGAATTTATAAAAACTCCCTGGGTCAGAAAGCTCATTTATCTGTTTTGATTTCTTGCTGAGACTAAGCCACCAGATTTTCAAGAACTGATAGTGGTCCTCTCACTGTGTGACTGTGCAGTGACTGAAACAGCTAACTCACTAACTACCATGGAGAAAACACTTGACCTGTATATTTAGAAATAAAAAATAAAAACCCTAGGATTACTTACAATGCAAGTTATACCACCTTATATTCCATCTCCTCTGCCACAGAAGACAGAGTGTAGGAATCTCCTAAATCTTCCTATTCCCTAATTAGGTAAAAAATAGACAACATTGCAAAGGATTGCTGAATTCTAAGCCATTTTTCTGGGTGTTTCCACTACGTATTTACACAAAATCACAGCACACATTGCTTTACAGAAGTTTCCAAATATGCAGTTAACACAAATAGGAGGCTTTATTATGCATAGACCATAATATTGGCTTTGTAGCACTGGCAAGAAATTCACTTCTATAAAAACTTATGCAAAAGCTAAACCAGGGGGATTGAGGAAAGGAGGTGAGAATTCCTTGATGAGATACTATGCAGAGACACAACACACCCAGATCCCAGGAAGAGCCTCCTGAGAGCAGCAGTTACACTCTGCATGATATCTAGCTCATCTGCCACAGCTTCTCTTCTGTAACTGCTGGCACATATGGGGCAAGAAGAGATGCATACCCAGTTGAAAAAACACCCAGAGAGTATAACGACATTTCGAGTCCACACAAAAATTCTTTGTGCAGGTATCAGAAACCACATGGGTATACAACAGCTGCACAAATTTTGCAATATTTGCAATAAGTGAAGCTAGCTATGTGTAGGTAGAGCAAATTGGCAGCCTGGGGCCCAATCCTGATTGACGGTGTTCGAGAAGCACAGTACTTAAAAGGGATTTCAACAAACCGCAGCCGCTCTGCCCGGCAGCATCCTCCAGGACGCTAGCATTACTCCTCCCTCTACCCTCTTCCAGCTCTGAACTCAAAGCAGCAGCTTGCGGATGGAGTAAGGGAGCAAACAAACACAGGGAGGGTGCTTAGCTCTCTCCCTGCATTAGTCCCAAGTTCTCCAGCCCTCTTGGCCCGTCGGCCAAAAAGGAGGCATTCCACTGGATCTGCAGCGCTCCTCGGAGAAGAGGTTGGCTCGCCATCTGCAGCCCTGTTTGCAGCCTCATGTCTGTCATTTGCCACAAGACGAGACAGGACAAGGGTTGGCTCATCAACATGAGGGCTGCATCTGCTCCTGTGTGGATTTATAGGAAGGCGGCATTTAGACAGGTCTGTCAGAACCCAGCCCTGGCTGTGACGACAGCACCCAGTGCTAAAAAAAAAAAATCAACATCAAATAGTAATAGGTAGCACATTTACAAAGGAAAAGAAAGGGGATATTTTTTCCTGACCAATTCAAATCAAATCTGATTTCACCCTCACAAATACAGAGCTGTCAGTGTAGTATGCTCCCAAAAATCTAACCTTTCTACTTTCTTGGTCATTTTGGTACTACATCAAGTCAAATGGGGAGATGAGGAGAGAGGAGACTGAAAGATGAGAGTTGACCTTGGGAGCTCTCTAGCTCGTTTGCGTATAGTCAGTCCTTGCCCCCATCAATTAAGTGATATTTTCCCCATTTATAACATGTTCCATCTGAACACTTCACAACATTTCACACTTGGTTCTCACAACATTGTACATATCTGCCTATGTGGGCATCTCAAACTCACATGGTAACAGAGTTAACACGATGACACAGCATTATGGTCAAGGCTGAGCCTCTTTCACATGCCTGCACAAAGCCTCCATTACTGCAGCTGCCCTGTTGCATCCCTTTCTGCTGCTTGGTTTGCTAGAAGAAATAGTGGCAGAAGGTTTGGAAGGGAAGGATTCAGCAGAGGACTGTGTGGCTGCCACTTTCAGTTTTGGAACTGGAGAGCAGACTCGCAGGAATGGGAGCAAGGAATCACAGATCTCTCCTGGCAGCACGTCGTACTGGCGGCAAGGCAGTCAGCCAAGACAAGGCTAAGAGTTTTCCATTTCTAATACTTTCTGCGATTGCAATGCCCTGTTGAGAGGGGCAAGTCAGAAGAATAATTTCATAACACAGGTTTATTCTGCTTACTGACAACTGAACATTTGAAGGAAATCGACTTTATTAGCATTCCTGATACGCTGCTATTTTCAGTATGTTTTCCAGGTCCATAATCTGTAGTGCAATGGGTTGAAAGATAAGTATAACAGAGAACCCATGAAATATCATGTTACCATGAAGCTGGAGATGTTTAAATTTAAAAATTAAGTGAGATGAAGGTCTTAAAAATGCTGCAGGAAGTCAGGGCCCTGTGTGTGGGGGGGAGACCCTGCGATATTTCCACCCTGCTCCTCAGGGTTTAGCTGCTTGTGTTCAAGGTTGGCTCTGCCACAGTGCAGCCACACAGCCTTGGATGAAACTCCTGTGAAAACAGCTGTGTTGTGAGAAAGAGTTGTGAGACACCTCATGGAGATCAGGAGTTCTTCCTCCTTGGCTCAGGAGTTGCATTTGAGCTCAGGCTCTTGCTCCTCAGTCCTTGCCTGAGCCATCTTGCAGATATGCGCTTCCTGGCCTTGCACCTTGATGACCCTTGGCTCCATGGCTTGACCTCCTACTAGCCTCACTGATGGGGCTGGTGCCAGGGCCATGGGTCCCCTGGCTGCCCCTCCTCACTCTCTCAGCCCAGCTCTCCTTGTTGGGGTGCTGAGGTCCTGTGCCCTTGTCAGCGAGGGCATGGCTCTGCCTGCCTCTCTGTCACCCTCGGCTCCCAGCACTTGTGGAGCAGCTGGTCCCTAACGAAGGGGTGCCTTAAGAAACAAAACAACTTTTGTATCAGAGAGAGACTTATCATTTATCAGCATCACAAACTTATCTGGAGGATGCACCAGGCTACCACTTCCACAGTTGCTTCTGTGCTTTCTTCCAGGGATGCCCTCCCTGACCGGGCTCTGCGCAGCTGCTATCCTGCCCTCCCCTGCCTACTTCCTTTTGGCCAAGCAGCCAGCCTGGCAGGGACGGAAAGCAGGACACACTGGTGGATGCCTTCAGAACTTGTTCATGTGTAAGTGGGGGCAGCAGGTGGGGAAATGCGTGAAGAGCAGAGCTTTCTTCTCACCCTCCCTGTAAAACTGCATGCCAGTTAGCCTGCGCAGCCTGTGTGGGATCCCAGGAGTTCTCAAAAACAGAAATCAGGATGAATTCTCAAATTATATCTGCTTCAGGGAAGGGGTATTCCCTCTCACGTATTTGTTCAGCTCTGCTGTGCTGCAGCCCCCAGGCATCGAATCAACTAGTAATTTCAGTTCTGTTTTCAGAAGATGTCAGAAATCTCTGAAGACGCTCGCTGAGAACCGGTTGCAATCATTCCAGTGAATTAAGTGTCCATCAGGGGACTTTCACTTCTTTAACTTGTGAGGATTGTCTATGCACAATCTAGAGCACTTTCAAAGTGCTGTTGATTTTGATCAACTCAAGTAGATCAGGCACTTGCTACTTTGCTATTCACTTTCATACAGCACAACAGAAAAATCAAATGCTATCCAGGTCACTGAATCTTTGCATTTTTTGTGATCCTAAGAAATAATTTTCTGCTGAACAATAAGACTAGAAAACACTCTCATTCCTCTTCTCTCACCCAACAGCTGTATTTAGACACCGGGAATTGTTTCTTTAAACAACCTCCACAAAGTCTTTACAAATAAGTACTGCCAAGGCAAGTGTGGGAGTTTCTTGATCAAGTTGCCATGTATCTTTTTAGCATGTGAACTATGTAACAAAAAGGTTGCTATAGTAAGCATGCAGTTTTTTGCTTTTTAAAAATGCAGCACCATATTCCATAATGACACAAACTTCTCCAAGTTGCTGGCATATAAATGCTGTTACTCCAAGCTACCTCATCTTTCAAATTCAATCTTTTTTTTTTTTTTTTTCACTCTAATTTCCTTCAGGAACAGAAATTTTTACCATGCAACACTAAATTTTCAAACAATACAGCTCTTTATGTATAAACATTGGGTTGCCCACATACCACTCACACTTGCTTTTCAAAAGAAAATAGCTTAGGATGTTTTAGCCATGCAATTGGTAGGATTATACTAGTTTAACAGCACACACATTACAGTTCTCTCATATATATCAACTTTTTCACGCATTTTGGGCAAGATTATCTTTCCAACAACTGCTATATATTGACAGGAGTCCAGCTGGCAGCAGCACTGGACCCTAAGGCTTGTCACTACTGCTCCTTATCCAGAAGTCACTCAGCATTATTAAAAGGAGTTCTTAGTTTCTGTATTCTTCCCCACCCCATCACATGCATTTTCATTTAGCAAAATCATCTCATCTACTCTTGTATTCTACTCTCGCAGCTGACCTTCATTCTCAGCAAATTACTTTAGAAACACCCACCACACTGTGCAGAAGGGAGGGGAACGTATTTCCAGAGCTTTTCAACATCTCCCAAATATTCTTTTCTATGCTTCAGAACTGCTGTGCTTCGATAGAAGCCTCTGCCTTTTTGCAGTTACTCCATTGCGTCTCTTTGCTTCCTCTGTATACTTACAGCATCAGCTACACTGCAAAGAAGCCATTGCTCTATACTTATTAATATCTCTCTCTACACATCCCAAATACTGGGGCCTGCAACCGTCAGAGGAATACTGTCTATGTTTGCAAAGGATCACAGTAAACCCCAGAAGCACAGAAACATACCTTTTTTTTTTCTGCTTTAAGAAAGACTTCCCACCTTTTCTTCAGTTTTTTTTTCAGTTGAACTCAAGTTTTCTACCATCAGGACTTGTTTACGCTCATTTGTTGAAAGCCCATTACATTTGACACAGTACAGCACAAGCTCTAGACATTACTGTAAGGCATCACCAACTTCAGAAGGCAATGCAACACTCATATGAGGTACACTAAAGTGTCTTGGGCTTCGTATGTTTTGATATAGATGGCAAAACATTGCTCCCCATGTACTTGTCTTGCTTCCAGGGTGAAAGACTAGTTCCTTGCTGCTTTTGGAAGAGCAAACAGAGGACAACCCTTCTCAAGTTCATTTATGTACTTCATATTTATTCCTTAGCTGGTTCTATTTCATGTGATCTTTCTCAAATCAAGAGAGTTTCTGATAATGTTTGTGGTTTGCTGATCTGGAGAGCACAAATCTATCTTTCTCGTGAAACAGAGAGACAACCCGTGAATATATATGAGTAATTACAGCTTTGAGCATGCCTGAGATAAATTAACCCCGGAAAAGCTGCACAAAATACCCTGAAGTGCCTTTCCTCACCACTGCCATCAACTCCTCCACACGCTGTGTTGACCACAGAATGGATGCTAGTTATAATTTTTCCTTGTCAGATTACCTAGCAGGATAAGCAAGATTTATTCTCCAGGTGTTTTCAAATCATCATAGTGGTTATAGAGCAAGTGGACTTTGGCATTGGTCCTGCCCCAAACCTTTACAGATAAAAAGTTATCTTTCTGAATGAATCCATCATGAGGACTTTGCAAGACTGCACATTTCAGCCTCATGCAACTTCAGAGAGACAAGATCAGTTCTATCAAAAAAAAACCCCAAACTCAAAAAGTCCAAGACAGCAATGCCAGCAAATTCTCGTGTTAGTATCTCTTGTTAATATTGTTGAGCACAGCTATTATACAGTCTTCTCAAACCCATTCTGAAAATCTTTGTTGCAGCCTAAGGTCAACTGAGTGGCTGCAGAAGTAAACTAAATATTATCCCTTTATTACACTGCAGTGTTGCCTTTTCTCACTTTAATTAGACCAAAGGCTTTCATAGTAAGGCAAGATAAATAACAGAAGTAGAATTAAAACTGCTGACAAAGTTTATTCAACATGCAAATAAAACAGAGTTGAATATAGCGTGAAAGGTCTGAAGGAAACAAGCATTTAAGAAAGGCTCTTCTCTCCCATTCCTCCCCCTATGCTTTAAAAAAACAAGAGAGAGACAAATCAGAGCCAAGGATTTTTTTGCTCGAGTGCTGCATGCAGTATGTGGTTGCAGAGAGAAAACTACTGCTTGGGGCAACAGTGTGGCATTTTTTTCAGAAGCTTCTCTAGTTTCCCTGGATTATGCAGAGCCCCAGAACCACTGAGGGTCTGCTTTCCTGGTCAGACTCCTTGTGGGATACATGCCAAAAAGAGTCAGGCACCTGGAAGCTTAGAGTTGGGAATGGATTTCTACCTGCAAATTAGGAGGACATATATTCTTTAGCAAAACTCTTTCTTGAAGATATATCCTTTAACTTTGAGATCTGCCACATCAAACTTCTTCCCCAGCACAAAAATAAACAAAACAAAAACCTCAGAAGTACTTTTCTCCACAGCTATATAGTTTCTACTAGTTGTTTAAGATACTTGCTACTCTTCTCCTCTGTAATCTAGAAATTTCCATAAGAAGCTACAATTGCCTTTTAAGTACAGAATTCCCAAGGAGACAAGGAGTGAGAAAAGGGAATAGCAATTATCTGATATGGTCGCAAACTTTAGTACTAAGAACAGAAGGCTGGTTTTATTTTTCAGGAGATGAAAATACCTGCAACAGTCATTTATTCAGGCACTGCTTGTCTCCACTTTCTCTCTGATTCCAACAGATACTAAATACATTTTCCCTGCCTTTAACATTCACTGTTGGAGAAGGCAACATTTGATTATAAAAGCTGTGGGTTGAAATTAATAAAAATAACACAATTCTGAAGGTGCCAGAAGTCTGATGTACATCAGTAGGACTCCACATTCATTTTTTGATGTGGTTATGCTACCAGGATGTTTCATCTTCTTTCAGCATTACCAAAATGAAAAGACAGATATAAGAAGGAAGACTGGGAGAGGCTCAGCCAATAAGGGAAGCAAATAACAACTAGCTGATGATTTTCACTTGACATTCTTTGTGATCCACACATCTGCAGTCCTCCATGAACGTCACAAGCAAGGCACCCAGTGAAGTGGGAAGGTAGAGGTAACCCCTTTAACACACTAGACAAGGAAAGCATGCAATGTTTTGATATTATTTGAGCAACTTCCTTACTCTACCTATGAGAAATTTCAACCAAGGCAATTTCGTTTATAACTTTGATAGTAAAGACCTACTTACTTTCTTCCGACTCACTAGCACATAAGGCTGGTTCAATTTCTGTTTGCGTTTACCTCCAATTAGTTGGCTGTGTGACAACAGATCTGCTTCTGTGTTTCAACACCTGACACCAGTAAAAGGTAGAAGTAGCATGTGTACACTGAATTTGATACAACAGCAAACCAGTGATGGAAAGCCAGCACAGAAGCACGAAGACTTAAGTCTGTGCATGCACATGGAGTTCCTTTCCATCTGCTTTTTGCAGAGATGCGCAGGCTTATGCCTCAAGGAGGCAATTCTTCCTTAACACTTGGTAATAGCAACCCCCATACTG